>NC_074668.1:68937995-69238828 GCF_029448725.1 Salvelinus fontinalis | reverse complement strand
CGGAAAAAAGGTGTAAAAAAGTAGCCTAATCACTCAATGCCACTTGAGCACTGATTAACTAAGTCTTTCTATGGAGATTACAGACAGTGTGTGTGTGTGTGTGTGTGTGTGTGTGTGCGTGCGTGCGTTCGTGCGTGTGAATTCCGCTGTCCAAATGCCTTTCCGGGGATACCTCTGGCCCAGTTTGAACTACCATTGTATTACAGGTTCTCCCTACCCTGGCATGACCCACAGGTAAACACCTATCAGATCAGCTTCACCTTCTAGGAAATCTAGAAGGTAAAGCAGGTTGTCTTAACTTGAGGGCAGGGTGCTGTTGTAGTAAGGTTGAAGGGCTTAGCAGTTTAGTACTGAAGCTAGGAGGTTAGGAGTACTTGGACGCAGATGTGCAACATGTACCCGAGACGTGTTATTTTCCTTGGTAGTGTAATAAAGTCCATGATGAAGGAAATCAGAGCTAATCTTCCATGAAAAGGTATGCAAATAATCTTAACCATAAGACCCACGTCAAAACCACTCCATGGCAAAGAAACAAACGGTTCTGGTTGAAATTCTCTCTTTTTGGCTTTGTAACGAAACACATGTACCGCTGAAAGATTATTTCACATTTCATCTGCTATTTTGTCACGATTGTCACCTGGATACAGAGAAGACACTCCTTCTGTTCCCGGTTCTCTCAGCAGTGTCCTACAGTAGACTGTCATGGTCCTATACTACAGCGTGGCGTAAACCCAACACTCCACTGGTTCCTTCATCTGCTGCCAAGCATGCTTTTGAACAGCCCCATAACAGTCAGTGTGGTAAAGTCAAAGACTATGGGGAAATGTGGCAGGATGGGGGGGTAGAGTAAAGCAAAAGGATGTAATTGACTATCGTGCGATGCTGAGATTATCCCGAGAATCTTTGTGGAACGTTGTGAACCATCACAAGGTGCTCTGTTTTTTGGGGGATATGTTGTTTTCCCAGCTTTTTCATAGGGTTTTTTCATCACACAAGAGATTACACAATATGGACCGTGGTGGATTCCTGCGCTCTTGCTTTTCGCCATTTGCGTGACCACATGCTGGACTCTACAGTTAATGCCATTCCTTTGGAAATCTGGGAGAAATCTGTTGCGTTCTGGAGCTCACGATATCATTCCTTCTCATTCCTCCCGTGCCAGAAACTGCTCCGTTGAGAATGAGATGCCTCTCAGGATTCGTGTCTCTTTCTGAAAACCTGGTGATAAAGGTCCTTTAACGTAATCCTTTAATCAGATTGTATGGTGACGTAAAATGGGGAAACAGGAAAAAAAACGACAGGAAATCCAATGCGTTTGGGCAACGGCTTTCAGATGTCTTAATGAAGAGGCAGAAAGCTGGAGCCTAGGGTCACAGTGTTTTGTTAACAACTTGACGGTCACAGAGAGACACTGTTACTCCGTTACAGCAACAAACCAAACTATGAACAATGTGCTATAGTGGGGTCTGTGACCACTTGACTCAGGTTGTGTACAGAGACAACTCTGCTCTCACCCCCATTACATAGCAGGTAACACTGTGCACCTGTATCAACAAACAGAGACAATTCCCTTGGTTTTATTTAGATAATTTACTATGTGTGTACATTTCCAATGCCACTGTGGTCTGATAGAATGGTTAACCTGGCTGGGAAACAGAGAGAGAAGGCTTATCACAGAGCGTTACATCAGCCTGTCCTGTAAAAACAGGGTGAGTCATATAATGGCAGAGAGTGGGCGAGGTCCAAATTCTGTCTCTTAGGGTCTGTACCCAATGCAGGGCAACAGCCCACAGCTGTGTCTGTCGCCGTGGCAACAGCAGAGCGGTGGGGACATATTTGTGGTGCGTACCGCAGCAACCAAGTTTGATCACGGGAGGTTGGAAACCACAAACCACAGCGGCCCTCTGGGCTTTGGTGTGAAGTACAGTTCTCACCCTCTTTATCCTAATGTGGCTCGTCTGAGAACAAACGGGACAATTCTCTGTCCCCTCCCCTGTCCCAGAGCTGCATGGTCAGAGGCTTGGGAAGTCTTTTGTCCTGCTTGGAACACAGCTCCTGACATGAGGTCAAAGCATGCTGCATGCACCAGAGGCAACCTTCAGAACAGGACCAGTGCCAGGACAGCTGGGATATCACACCCCATCCCTTTTCTATTATTGCCCCCCGTTGTAAACACCCTCCATTAGGAAAGCTAGCTTGTGGTGAATGCCAGGTTATCCTGCCCTTGATTGAGCAATATAATCAAAAGGACCTGCTGGGTGACTCTCTATCCGCTCTGTGGAATGGAATCTCCCAGTCAGTCACTCACCCGGTAAAAGGCTGTCGTCAGTGGCAGCAGGGCGGAGGCGACGGTGTACTCTTCAGAGCTGGAGCAGTCCTGTGGGTCACACAACAGTGGAGTGGTGAGGTCAGGACACAGCAAGATAATGTTACAGAAGCAGGTCAGGCCTCCAAGTACACCTGTTATATCACTATCGGTCAATAAGGTCTGGGCAGTGCACCTCTCAAAAAAACATTACGTACGAGCAAAACCTGATGTAATTTTTGCAAACAACTAATAATAATTGAAGTAATTTAATTTGTTGGTCATTTCTTGTTGTGCATTCCTGCTCCAGATTACATCCCAGAGTTTCCGGGATCAACATCTACAAACGTATTGAATAAAACCATGAGATTTTGTTGCATAAAATCACAAATTGTCTTGGCTTTAAAATGCAACATCCATTAGTCAAGCACCATGACGAGTCCCAAAAAAAACAGACATTTCATTTTTTAAACAGCTTAGAGCGCAGCTGACAATTTTTTCTCCCATTTTTACACCACTCACAGAACGCATCTGTACTGGGGTCTATTTGAAATAAAATAAGTTGTATTCAATGGAGCATTAGAGATAAGCACGGCATTCCGGCAGATAGTACAATACATCCAGTAGAACTGGGGACTTAAGGGCCAAAATAAAATGGCTCATATTGAGAACAGAGAGACTGGATGGGAAAATGAGAAAATCTGAAAAGGACCCAATTCGGACCCAAAAGAGCTCCACACACAGGAAATTGGTACTTATCTCCATGAGCTTTGTTGGGATTTATTTGTTCAACTGGGAAAATGAGAATGGCCGCCGGAAACTTGATTTAAGTCCATGTCAAAACAGCAGAGCTGATCCTGATCTGGTGCCGTGTCTCATAACCCTCACAGGGACCCCAAGGGCAGGATACGTCGTAAATCACACACACACACGCACACACACACAACCTATCTTTCATACACATAGGAACAAACACTTCATAACACGCACACATTCGACAAAAACTTTGCATTTTCACAAAGACGCACACCACCTCAACCACACGATCAGAGCCTCTCATTTTGTCAGGAGGGGGGGGGGGGGGGGGGGTAAAAGGATTGTGACAGGAATGCTGGACTTGCCAATGGAGAGGGGGCCTTTTGAATAAATCCCCCATTCCCTCATACCTTCCCAAAAAACTGAGGAATGTACAGAGAGGAGACAAATGCAAAACACACGGTCTTCAGCTAAACATGAAAGCCTGGCCCCCCATGGACCGAGCGATATACTTTCTTGTTTTCCCCTTGCAGTTCGTTTTTAGTTATTTTGGGTTGCGGTTGAATGCTCCAGTTTGGAGAGCCACCAAAGCTTTGTTTACCGGCATCCTTGACAATGCCGCAGGTCACAGAGGTTCAAAGAACCCAGCGAAAACTCTCCAAATAACTCCAGGAGCAGAAGTGCAAGGGCAGAAAAATGGAAACATTTAACAGAGACGTCGTTATTCAGACAAAAAGACCACAAGGTCAGAGGAGCCAAGTCTGGGCTAACATTTCATAAAGCATCGTTGTAATTCATCTTTCCAAAACACTGTACTGTAACGCCTTGAGCCGAGCTTGTCAACATCAAAAGGCAGAAGCATTGATTCAGAGCATGAAGAAGAGTCATAAGACCAAGCCATGCTCTGCTATCTGTAAAAAAACAGACTCAGTGTACATGTTCATATGTCATTCTGGCACAATCCCGTTTACTTTATGCAACCTCAGTATCATCTACAAACAGGGCCGCGCTGTAATCTGACAGAAGAGGGAAAGTGATGTTCTTCAAGTGCCAAGTTTAGGGAAGACATGAGGTCTTAGAAGCAGCTATCCAGGTTAGCGCCATGATTTACTGTAGTTCAGAACTTCCCAGGCCAATAGGTCACAGCAAGCCATATTGAGAGTATAAAGACGCCCAACTACAGTGAGGCTGAATAACTGAAAGGCGGCAAAGCGTGAGGGAGACCCTGATGCTGCTGACCTATGTAGGCTCTACTGCATGTGCTTGGAGTTATCCCTGGTTCACCAGCAGCACATATCTCTGTTTACATTGAGACAGAGGAATGCTGCTGTTTATGATTCGGGACGCTGCAGTCGCCGCAGAGCCCAGCGCATACGAGCACATGCAAGAGTGCAGGGGTGGGGCGTGCGTGTATAAATGTATGTGTGTAAGCGCATCTGTGTACAGAAGGGTGAGGAGAGCAACGTGCACTCCTGCAGCTCCGCTTAGGAAGGAGGAAGCCATCTCCCCTCTTTTCTCCATCTCTTTCATTCTCTCTCAAGGCTGTGGTTCACAGATGACTCATGATGTTTTGCCCCTGATAAACACGTAGGCCTATACTCAGCAAACAAAAACCCTGGACCTGCACGTTTAACGTGGCCCCATGACAGGAAGTGAGCAGAGAGCAGCTTCCTGCAGACTCCAGACACCTCTCCCTCAGCGCTTTCCAGGAACCATCCGACTGAGACAGCCATTTAAAAGTATAGAAGGGGAGCTGGAGGAGGCTTTTATGAGGCTGCTGTGCTGTGGTATTATTCATACTCACTGGGTCAGAAACCATAGAGCATGAGCCATACTCACTCATTATAAGCTGACTCATTGACAAACAAGCACAATACTGAGTACAGCCGTGCACACAGACACATACTACAAACTATGGTACGCAAATTGAATGTCAGAAGCATGGAATAAAATCACTGTTAGCTTCCTGGCCTGTACTGTTTACCTGGTCCTGCTGGCTGACATCCAAGGGGCACGGCTTTATCTGTACATGATAACGATGCTCGTGAGAACTTCCCAGTGTTGTCGTTATGTAAGCCTGTCCAACCAGTCCAGAGACTGACCGATCTACAACCAAGCAGAGCAAGAGCTTTTCACAGCAAGAACCCACTCCTCTTCTCACAGAGGATATTAAAAGGAGAGCAGGAGAAGTGGAGGACTCTAAATGAAACCTTAACCAAGTTACTGTTCAGGTCCTGGAGGGAGGAAGGCTGGAGACCCTGTGTGAGACTGTCAAACACAGCAGTACATCCTAGTAGAGAGGAGGGCGAAGAAAACATCACATGATATTGAATGAATGGGAATCTGTGGACACTGCTCACTTTAGCAAAGCCATGAGTGCAAAATATCACTAAAAACAATCTGCTCAACGCTAAACCTTGATTGAGGAGACTAAACTGCTGGGTGTAACCCTAGATAGCAAGCTGTCATTGTCAAAACATATAGGCTCAATGGTTATTCAAATGGGAAGAGCTCTGTCCATGATAGGGCATTGCTCTGCCTTCTTGGCATCTCAGTCAACCAGACGGGTCTTACAGGCTCTAGTTGTCGCACCTGGACTACAGCCCAGCTGTGTGGTCATTCACTGCAAAGAGGGACATAGGTACAGTGGCTTGAAGAAGTATTCACCCCCCGGCAATTTTCCTATTTTATTGCCTAACAACCTGGAATAAAAATATATTTTTTTGTGGTTTGTATCATTTGATTTACACAACATGCCTACCACTTTGAAAATGCAAAATATGTTTTATTGTGAAACAAACAAGAAATCAGACAAAAAAACAGAAAACTTGAGCGTGCATAACTATTAACCCCCCCAAAATCAATACTTTGTAGAGCCACCCTTTTCAGCAATTACAGCTGCAAGTCTCTTGGGGTATGTCTCTATGAGCTTGGCACATCTAGCCATTGGAATTTTTGCCCAGTCTTCAAGGCAAAACTTCTCCAGCTCCTTCAAGTTGGATGGGTTCTGCTGGTGTACAGCAATCTTTAAGTTATACCACAGATTCTCAATTGGATTGAGGTCTGGGCTTTGACTAGGCCATTCCAAGACATTTAAATGTTTCTCCTTAAACCACTCAAGTGTTGCTTTAGCAGTATGCTTAGGGTCATTGTCCTGCTGGAAGGTGAAGCTCTGTCCCAGTCTCAAATCTCTGGAAGATGAAACAGGCTTCCCTCAAGAATTTCCCTGTATTGAGCACCATCCATCATTCCTTCAATTATGACCAGTTTCCCAGTCCCTGCCGATGAAAAACATCCCCCCATTATGATGCTGCCACCACCATGCTTCACTGTGGGGATGTGGATCTCGGGATGATGAGAGGTGTTGGGTTTGCGTCAGACATAGCGCTTTTCTTGATGTCCAAAAGCTCTATTTTAGTCTCATCTGACCAGAGTACCTTCTTATATATGTTTGGGGAGTCTCCCACATGCTTGGCAAACACCAAACATGTTTGCTTATTTTTTTTCTTTAAGTAACGGCTCTTCATGGCCACTCTTCCGTAAAGCCCAGCTCTGTGGAGTGTACGGCTTAAAGTGGTCCTATGGACAGATACTCCAATCTCCGCTGTGGCGCTTTGCAGATCCTACCAGCGTTATCTTTGGTCTCTTTGTTGCCTCTCTGATTAAATGCCCTCCTTGCCTGATCACTGAGTTTTGGTGGGTTTTGGAGGGCGGCCCTCACTTGGCAGGTTTGTTATGGTGCCATATTCTTTAAATTTGTTAATAATGGATTTAAAATGGTGCTCCGTGGGATGTTCAAAGTTTGGTATTTTTTTATAACCCAACCCTGATCTGTACTTCTCCACAACTTTGTCCCTGACCTGTTTGGAGAGCTTCTTGGTTTTCATGGTGCCACTTGCTTGGTGGTGCCCCTTGCTTGGTCGTGTTGCAGACTCTGGGGCCTTTCAGAACAAGTGTATATATACACTGAGAGCATGTGACAGATCATGTGACACTTAAATAAAGTCCACCTGTGTGCAATGTAACTAATTATGTGACTTCTGGAGGTAATTGGTTGCACCAGATCTTATTTGGGGCTTCATAGCAAAGGGGTTGAATACATGTGCACGCACCACTTTTTAAATATATTTTTTTATAAAAAAAAAAAAAAAAGGTTCAATTTGGACTATTTTGTGTATGTCCATTACATGAAATCCAAATAAAAATCTATTTAAATTACAGGTTGTAATGCAACAAAATAGGAAAAACGCCAAGGGGGATGAATACTTTTGCAAGGCACTGTAAATTGCAGTTGGTCCAGAACAAAGCAGCAAGTGTGGCACTTAGATGTACACGGAGAGAAAGTGTCAGTAACATATGTCAATCTCGCCTGGCTCAAAGCTGAGGAGAGATTGACTGCATCACTCTTGGTCTTTGTGCGAGGTATTGATGTGTTGAAGGTACTGTTCTCCTGGCATCCGCCAAACCCAGATTTGTCCGTCAAACTGCCAGATGATGAAGCGTGATTCATCACTCCATAGAACACATCCAATGGCATTGCACATGGTGATCTTAGGCTTGTGTGTGGCTGCTAGGCCATGGAAACCCATTTCATGAAGCTGACATTGCTTCCAGAGGCAGTTTGGAACTCGTGAGTGTTGGAACCGAGGACAGACGTTTTTTACACGCTACACACTTCAGCAGTCGGTGGTCCGGTTCTGTGAGCTTGTGTGGCCTACCACTTCACGGCTGAGCCGTTGTTGCTCCTAGACGTTTCCACTTCACAATAACAGCAGTTACAGTTGACCGGGCAACTCTAGCAGGGCAGAAATTTGATGAACTGACTTGTTGGAAAGGTGGCATCTTATGAACATGCCATGTTGAAAATCTATGAGCTCTTCAGTACAAGCCATTCTACTACCAATGTTACTATGGAGATTGCACGGCTGTGTGCTCAATGTTGTACACCTGTCAGCAACAGGTGTAGCTGAAATAGCCAAAGCCACTAATTTGAAAGGCTGTCCACATACTTTTGTATATATAATGCATGTAGGCTGTGTGTGGCATTTTAAATGTATGTAGTTTAGTCCTTGACTAATAATGTGCTGTACTATGTATTATGTCATGTTTCATGTGGACACCAGGAAGAGTAGCTGTTGCTTTTGATCCAAACCAAATGGGGAGAGCGCAAGCAGGTTCCCTGACTCTCACACCCTAGTATGAATGGGGTTGTAGCCAATGTTCCCTCCACATTTGTGGCCTGCTGGAGGTAATTTTGCAGGGCTCTGGCAGTGCTCCTCCTTGCACAAAGTTGGAGGTAGCGGTCCTGCTGCTGGGTTGTTGCCCTCCTACAGCCTCCTCCACGTCTCCTGATGTACTGGCCTGTCTCCTGGTAGCGCCTCCATGCTCTGGACACTACGCTGACAGACACAGCAAACCTTCTTGCCACAGCTCGCATTGATGTGCCATCCTGGATGAGCTGCACTACCTGAGCCACTTGTGTGGGTTGTAGACTCCGTCTCATGCTACCACTAGAGTGAGAGCACCGCCAGCATTCAAAAGTGACCAAAACATCAGCCAGGAAGCATAGGAACTGAGAAGTGGTCTGTGGTCACCACCTGCAGAATCACTCCTTTATTGGGGGTGTCTTGCTAATTGCCTATAATTTCCACCTTTTGTCTATTCCATTTGCACAACAGCATGTGAAATTTATTGTCAATCAGTGTTGCTTCCTAAGTGGACAGTTTGATTTCACAGAAGTGTTATTGACTTGGAGTTATATTGTGTTGTTTAAGTGTTCCCTTAATTTTTTTGAGCAGTGTATTATGTGATATCCCTGTCCCTGTCCCGTTAGGCTAGTCAGCTTTTTTGATGAGGATGCTCCCGGATCCAGGATGGGTATGAAGTAAAGGTTAAGGACAACAAAGTCAAGGTATTGGAGTGGCCATCACAAAGCCCTGACCTCAACCCTATTGAAAATGTGTGAACTGAAAAAGCATGTGAGAGCAAGGAGGCCTACAAACCTGACTCAGTTACACCAGCTCTGTCAGGAGGAATGGGACAAAATTCACACAACTTATTGTGGGAAGCTTGTGGAAGGCTACCCAACATTTTTGACCCAAGTTAAACAATTTAAAGGCAATACTACCAAATACTAATTGAGTGTATGTAAACTTCTGACCCACTGGGAATGTGATGAAAGAAATAAAATAAATAATTCTCTCTGCTATTATTCGGACATTTCACATTCTTAAAATAAAGTGGTGATCCTAACAGACCTCACTGACAGGGAATTTTTACTAGGATTAAATGTCAGGAATTGTGAAAAACTAAGTTTAAATGTATTTGGCTAAGGTGTATGTAAACTTCCGACTTCAACTGTACGTGCAGATGAGGATGTACAAGTAGAAATACTGGTGTGCAAAAGAGCAGAAAACCAAAAACAAATATGGGGATGAGGTAGGTAGTTGGTTGGATGGGCTATTTATAGGATGGGCTGTGTACAGCTGCAGCGATCGGAAAGCTGCTCTGACAGCTGACACTTAAATTTAGTTAGGGAGATAAGTCTACAACTTCAGTGATTTGCTGAGTAGCTGAGTAGAGTGTTGGAAGCTATTTTGTAAATGACGTCGCCGAAGTCAAGGATCGGTAGGATGGTCAGATTTACAATGGTATGTTTGGCAGCATGAATGAAAGAGGCTTTGTTTCGAAATAGGAACCCGATTCTAGATTTAATTTTGGATTGGAGATGCTTAATGTGAGTCTGGAAGGAGAGTTTACAGTCTAGCCAGACACCTAGGTATTTATAGTTTTCCACATATTCTAAGTCAGAACCGTCCAGAGTAGTGATGCTAGTCGGCCGGACGGGTTCGGGCAGCGATCGGTGAAGAGCATGCATTTTGTTTTACTAGCATTTAAGAGCAGTTGGAAGCCACAGAAGGAGTGTTGTATGGCGTCCAAGCTCATTTGGAGGTTTGTTTTGCATAGACCTACTGCAGCTCTGATTGGTTATGGTGCACCAGTCTGTGTAGAATATGGGCCCCGAGTCATGCCTGTCAATGCAATAGAATCCTACTCCAATGCGCTCTGCCTACAAGAAAATCTCTTGCACAGTTAATTTTGCATACTAAATCTTGCATAGTTTGTTTTGTTTCAGTATATTACATTGAAAGTGACTAATATTGCATTGATTCGATCACAATTGCTGCAGTAGAGCCAAACGTTGCTAATGTCAACTAAATGGGAAACTGTAGAAAGTTGAATGAAGTTCAATCTCGTGCTTCTCTGTGCGGGCTTATATTTCTTCTGCGTGGAAGGCCGATGTGAGCTGTGCCCTCAGCTTAGAGGGAACATTGGTTATGGCCCATCTGGCCAATAGCATCACAGCATTGGCCAGCCCAGAGTACATCTGAACATATACTAATCTAGAATGGATGGACCTACAACTTTTCTCCTACACCCAACAACCCCCAGCAGGTGAAGGAGCACATGTGTGAATGACATTCTGACAGCGTTTTGTGAGCACTGTCATGGGGCCCATAATTCTCTCTGATAGGAAATGGTTGAGATGCCAGGATGCATTTTACCCCTTTTTCCACAGCAGGGCTCCGCTCGCCTGGCCTTGCCTTGTGCAATGTCCACTTTCAAACCTGCAACAGCAGGAGGGGGAGAGAGGGAGGAGAGGTGCTCTGCACAGCGGCTGCACGCACACAGAAACAAATAGGCTCCCCATTAGTGCAAATACTCCAATTAAGGTCAGTCGTGTCTTTGAGTCATGTGGCTGTCAAGTAGGAGATACGACTTAAAACAGCTGCAGAATGTTTACCACATACACAGATAAGATGCGTCCAGCACCGATAGCACTGGCATCCACTTTGGACAGTTTAGTCAGCATCTTACTGTAACAGTTGAGGTCAAAGCACTTGAGGAATGGACGACTAATGTGTTTGGTCAGAGCTCATTGGTTTTCAAAGAAGTTGTGTAAAATGTGGGTTGAGGCCTGACAGGACAGGAACACGAAGTAGTAACACTGCATGGTCTACATCTGATACCTCTGGCTCAATCAGCCAATCACATCACTCACACTACACAGACAGACCTGCAGGCCTCAAACGCACTGGCAGAGCATCTTATCTCATTAAAATAACAATTGACTCAGAATGACAGTAAGGTAAATATTTACTTTGAATACTCGCAATAAATGGGGAAAAACACGGGGTAAGGTATGTAAACAAACCTTGAAGCATTTAATGAGTGGGGAAAATGCGTCACTAACCGTCAGTCTCAGCAGACACAGGTTCACTGTCTCTCCAGTAGGGACAAACATGGGCATGATCTGCACCAGGGAATGACATTTCCTCAGAAATATTTTTTCCCCCCAGATTTGTAAGAAAACAGAAATTACAATAAAGTCCAGTCTTTTGAATGCTCACTTGGTCCTCCATGGCCTTACAAGTACTTGAGGTGACTTATGTTCTGCCTTGAGTGCGCTGCTTCAGGAAAGAGTGGAGTTGAGGACGGCCAAGCTGGGGCTCAGTGACTGTACACAGACATCCACTGAGTTACAGTATAGCCTGATTTAAAGAACTACTCTGAGTGATGAGATCCCACACCTACTTCCATTAGAAAAGGACAACCCCCTCTCTCACCTGGTTGTCTGTCAGTAAGCAGACACTTACTGTACTGTATACACACACTGCTTTGACTCCTACTGTAGTAAAGAGAAACTCCGCAGAACAAACACCGCTCCCTGTGGACGAGTGCCCCTTCAAAACAGTTTGAACCGCTGACGCTAGCCTTCTAACAGTCAGTCAACAGAGCCAGGGCAACACAGGGGGCGGCAGGTAGCCTAGTCTAAGAGTGTTGGGCCAGTAACCGAAAGGTTGTTGGTTCAAATCAGGTGGAAAAATGTGCCGTTCTGTCCTTTAACAAGGCAGTTAACCCCCAACAACAGCAGCTCCCTGGGTGCCGATGACGTGGACGTCGATTAAGGCAGCCCCCCGCATCTCTCTGATTCAGAGAGAGGTTGGGTTAAATGCAGAAGAAATTTTTCAGTTGAATCCATTCAGTTGTGCAACTGACTAGGTATCACCTTTCCTAGTACGCACCCCTACGGTTAGCCCCAAACTGACATGTTACATGTGGCCCATAAACTCTTGATTGGCCTCAGAATGATGATATCATCAGGAATGTGAGCTGTTTTTAGATAGAAACACACATGCCTCCCATCTCGTTCTAATGAGGCATCATTCTGTCACTGTACAGAGACTGTGGTGCATAGCACACTGTAGAAGTCACACTAGCTTTGTGGGGTGTTGAGGGATCACACACACAATCACTGGCATCAGTGCAATCTGTGATATATCTCCAAGGGCTTTTTGACAGGGAAGGGCGTTGAGAGGAGAGGGGTGAAAGTGAAATACGAGAGTAATTACTGCCGAGGCAATCTGCTATTTCTGTTCCCTTTACAGCCCATCTGAGACAAATCCATGGACCTGGGCTACGGACCAGGACACAGAATCAGGACCAAATAACTGCAAAATGGATGGACCTCTGGCCTGTTGTTGCCTTAGTGAACATATAGGGGAGAAATAACAATACAGTATTACACCGTAAAGCTAAATGAAATTATAGAGAAATGCTCGCTATGTTTTAGCTAACCTTTTGGCAAGTAAACCCTCGCTCCATTGTAAATACCAGCTCCATGAGTAAAATTGTTGCTCATTTTGTTTTGCGAGGCAAAGCAGAGATTAAATCAAAATAAGACGGGAAAGTCTGGTGAAATGAGAACCCTGAAGGTTTGGAGATAATATACACACTGGCCTCTATCCATCTACCTTAAAGGGTGAAGTCACACCAGTAGGTCACCTGTAGTGCAGTACTATGCTGGACAGGCAGTTCATCTCAGATACACTGGGGATGTTTTGGTGTGGAGATGTCCATCTCTAATGGTGGACTCTATCTGCAAGTCTCCATCTGATGTTTGGGTTTGAATAGTGGTTGTTGAGGAGAGACAAGGGCCCCGGACTGATGCTGATCCGAGTTGTCGTGCCACAGCCAGACAGAACCCCTCTGCTCCAGCCCGTCACCCCCTCCCTCTCCTGACATGTTCCATGCTGTATTATGGGAAACCCTGCCAAGTGCCCCCTGGAACAAACACGGTACTAGAGAGACAGTCTGTATAAGTCCACACAAAGTCACTCTGCTGCACTTGGCTCTAAATAAAAAACCCTCTGGTCCAGGGTGCACACACTCACACGTGGTTGTTATCCTGACTAATCAACTCTGAAGGTTGGTATTGAATGCATCTCACATGCTTGGCTTTATAGCATCTGCCTAGGGATTCAGTATTCCCAATGCAATGTCACTGAAAATGCTCATGTCCAGTTTGAAGGGGATCTTTTTTTCTTTATCCACAGAAATACTATTAATCTGTTCCTTGAACCCAAAAAATAAACTCCACATCAGGATCCCATTTCGGGGAGAAACACAATACATGTCAGACACGCTCGCAGGCCAGCTATCAGATAACACAGCCACATTAAGCAACCTAATAGACAAGCATTTCTACATTGTTCTGAACATTCCAGAAAGTTCCGGTATTCTCCAGACAGATCTAGCAACAAAGAAGACTAATCTGCAGTTATTATAGAGAGAGTCCCAGTGTCATTGTGGTGTCTTCCAACAGCTCTGTACCACCGGGAGACTACTGTAGGACCAGCAGCTTCATCACATCACTACCTTGGCTTGGACAGAGTGGGACCTGGACTCGGATACTGAAGACATGCAGTTAGCTATGCATGCAGGGGGCAACTGAAACCAGGTGGTATGGCACATCTCCTAGAACCCGTGTTGCTAACAGGAGCACAGGAAGGGAGAGCATATATACCTCTGTCATGTATAAATTACACAGCCACTAGTCGGCTGGCTGGCTCTTGACCTATTTTACAAGTGGGGAGGCCAGTGACCTCTACACACCCAGGCTAAAGGCAGATGGTGGGATTAATTGGCTCGCCGGCCTAGATCATTTGGCCAGAAGAATGCGTGGAATCCAGAGCCACTCCATAAAAGTTGCTCTCTGTGAACACTGCTCCGAATCATTAAATCCCCGTGGCAACAGCCATGTGAGGCTGTAAAACATGAGGAACTACCACTGAGGCCTCAGCTCTGACTCTGAGCCCTCCTCTCCGAGCCCTCCTCTCCCACCTGATTGATGGCAGAGTGAAACTTTATGGGGCGTGTGCAGCACAGGGGGAGCAGAATAAACCACTAATCGCTTTGTCCAATAACTGAAGCGATAGTGCAAAAACCCAATTGCACCCAGGTACATTAAACAACAACCTTTTACTCGATATGTGGTGCGCAGTGAGCACTCACTTTTGACAATCTGTCAAACTACTGCAAATGAAGACTAACTTGAGCATAAATCACTGGGAAAAGATATGATTTGGCCATTCTTCCACCTGCAGCCAAGCATGACTAAGGTAAGGGAGAAGGGAAGTAACAGCATGGTGCAGTAGCAGCACGTGTTGTTGCCAGAGACCCATGTACCCTAGGAAGCTCTGAGTGGTGGAACAGGCAGAGCTCTACATCACATGACCTTGCCAGAGCTGTCTGCTTAGCACTTGGTCAGCCGGCACATGCTCTCGCTGTCTCGTACGGTTTCCATTACAGACAACTTCAGACGCGCTAAATTAGAACCAGTTAAAGCCCATGAAAACACGTCACCCAGAGTGGGATTGTTTAAAGGGTAGAGCCTGGAAACAAACTCCTGCTTCCTGCTCCTCAAATATTTTGTGGTTTACCTGTTATTGCCTCTGTGAGAATGTTAGGGAACACCCAAGAAAAAAGGCTGCCACTGACATCTGGATACTTACTGTACATTAGCTACTAGAAAACAGTGTTCCATACTTTGTAGAAGGACATTCAGAGAGACTTTTAGGAGAGATGTTTACTACCTCGTGGAGGGACATACCGCACACAGAACTTTAATAGCTCCGAGTGGCGCAGTGGTCTCAGACACGGCATCTCAGTGCAAGAGGTGTCACTGCAGTACCTGGTTCGAATCCAGGCTGCATCACATCCGGCTGTGACTTGGGAGTCCCATAGGGCGGCGCACAATTGGCCCAGCGTCATTCGGGGAAGGCCGTCATTGTAAATAAGAATTTGTTCTTAACTGACTTACCTAGTTGAATAAAGGTTCAAATAAAATTTGAATAACAGAGCCAGGGAGACTGGCTGAGCTTTGACCCACCTGGAGGGCACAGTTCATCATGCGGATGACGTAGTCAAACTGTTGGTGGTCCAGTATGGCCCGGTTCTGCTGGACGTGAAGACTGAGCTCCTCAGTCAGACACTGGCGAGCCGCCTTGCCTTTCAGAGCACGCAGCGCAGCTGGCAGGGTCTGGGAACACAGCAGACACAGACAGAGCCTGTTTTTAACACAAATACCATAAGACACACCACGACATACATGAACAAATAATCTTCTGAAATGATTTCTTAACATCCCAGAATTCTAGAACCAGGCTACAGCCAAGAAACCTAAGCTAGTAGCTCTGCAGGAGCTCAGGAACAGGTACAATAGCAGCTACAATATTACCAGTCCAGACAGTGAATTGTTGACCTCTGGGAAATATTAATACGACACATTTCATACTAATGTCAAACAATGCGAAAAAATGTGATGGTAATTCGTCTGGGTAATAGTTTTCACATTGGCTGTACAATGTATATTGAGGTGAAGGGTTTATAGGCTCGGGGGTGGTGGTGGGGTCTATAGCTGGCGTACTGTGTGTTCCTCTATCGACACAGGGATGCACGGCTGCCTTATATAACCTGCTTATTACAGCCAGAGGTGCAGGCATAAAGGAACTGGCTCCATTTCATGCAGTACACACGGGACACCCGCATCAACGTTCCTATGGGCTCTTCTATAGGGGGTGTCACGGTGCGGGGAAATCAAAGAGCATCATTTACGTGTAAATGCTTTACGGGAAAAAGCAGAAAGCAAAACAGCTATGCCATTAACCTCGGTGTTAAAACAATGGGGTTATTTCTGCTGATAACGAGGAGATTATGAGGCTAATCTAAGTGTTCGATTATCTGTCTCCAGTGTGGTCCTGTCTCCCAGCCGGGAGGTATAATTAGCCTGATAGAGTTGAGAGCTCTAACTCCAGACAGACACACACGGTTGCCTGCCTGCTGTAATCGGAGGGATGGATGTCTGTCTAGATGTCTGGGCCATTACAGACGTGGCTGATTACACTGGGCTGAGAGACAGGGATTAGGGAGGATGCCGTGCGTCACCTTCTCCGTCTCCTGGGTCTTGTTGTCGAAGATGAAGGAGATGCAGCTCCTCACCACCTCCAGCCTGCGAGCGCTGTTGAACACTGAGCCCATCTTCCCCATGATGGACACTGCACAGATGAGGGCTGAGCAGGTTAGGAATACAAGAGTGGTAGAAATACTAGCTATGCTAGTACAGACGCCATTCAATACTCAGCAACTAAGTACTTACAGCTATTAACACATTATAGACAGACTCCTGCCAAGCCTTTTGTCTCACACAGGAGCAGGCATGGTGTAGAGCTGATGTTTGTGTCTCACATACCCACGGGAGGGCCGGCGGGCACCACACACTTCCTCTCTGCGCGGGTGGTGGTAGTGATGGCAGGGGCGCTGGGATGCTTGGCCAGGCCCTCCGCCAGCAGCCGCTCCACCTTCTCATCGTCCAGCAGGGGGAAGGGCACCACATGCACCCGCAAGTGGGAGCCCTCTGTGGGCCGAGGCACTTTCTGGAACGCCATGTGGGGGTTGGGATTCTCCTGTAATGGACCATTCAATAATAAAACATACAGACAAGAACAACATCTGTGACGGCCATAGGACATGCTAGAACACAAAAGAGTACAGAAAGTACCTAATGTGAACACTATTGCATACAGGCCCAGAGGCTGAGTGATGTTCACTCACGTTTTTGTACAGTTGGTCAGAGAGTTCCCTCATGTGCTTCTGCAGCTTGGCAGGGCTGGACGCCTCCTCCTTAAAGCGCTCCATGTCAAAGGCCACCAGCTACAGAACCAACGATAAGTCAGTCAAGCTATTCCCGAATGATACAATCTCTCGACAAGCCCAGTTTTATACACAACAGTGCAATTAGAAAAATTGTTGACAAATCATACTGGAGTTGCAAAACATACAGTCTGGTTACATTAGCCATGCCTGACAGTACCTCATCAAAGAGATCACAGGCTCTGTAAGGCGGACCCCTCTCGGATACGAAGCCAGCGAAGGCCATGCCATCCAGAACCTTGGTCAGGAAGTCGTTTTCAATCAGGCCTCTCTGGCCCAGGAAGGCAGTCTGTAGGGAGACAGGGTCAAAGGTTAAATAAATGGTAGGTACATAAAGATGTACTTTTAAGACTAACAGACAAACTTTGCTTTTCTCAGTTGCTTCTATTCTCTTTAACTTTTTTTTATTACAATGAACCCAGTCACAAAAGTGAAACAAATGACTGAAGATATGGTGAATCAGGCCTGTGATTCGTGCTAGTGGGTGAACGGGGGCAGTTTTTCTAGACCCCCCAGTCTACGTCTCTCCATAAAAAAGCATTGAGTTTCTGTAGATTCGTGATAAATTCCTGGCCCATAATCCGAGCCATGTGGGGTACTTTGAGAGGGATGTGCTGAGAGGTTACCACGGAGACGCCGCAGACACAAACAAACACAAACCCAGCTATTTTTCTATTTATATTTGATATATTTCATATGGCTCATCGTGAGGCCATTGGCCAAGGCTGACAGCACTTAACACAAACAAGCAGATAGCATGGTGAAGAGCCATACTGTCAGTCACTAAAGCGCATCCTAAGAACACACACGCTAAAACAAAAACACCTTCTTGGATTCTCTCCAAACATTCTTTTACAGGCTGAGGAACAAGGGATAAATGTCAGCCTATCAAATGTTAATGGGGACAAACAAATTGAATAAGGTAACCTCCTACATTGCAGTGATCGGTGAAATGTGATCTTTTCCGGAATTACAACAGCATGGGGGAGAAACGTGCGTCATCATCAGAAGACACATTGAGGGTATGATGGAACACGTTTTTGACCCACCCAGATTGAGTTGAACAGAAGTGCGTTGATCTCACCTTGTGAAAGTGGATAACGGGTTCGGAATGGATGCGGATAAGCTGCAGGCAGGACCTGTAGCCCTGGAAGAGTTGTGCAAACAGCCTGAGGAACACGGCTCGCACCTCCTTATCCTGAAAACACCAGAGGGGAGAGTCACACAACAAACATGCCATGAATACCCCCTTGTTAATTCAGATCACATCTTAACGGGATTATTCAACCATCTGAAGAAATGGAAACCCCCACTAAAGTTCACATTTTTGTGCTATTCATAGGTCGGACAAGAGACGAGCGTGCTATAGGAGATATCTCAGAGCAGTGGTGTTCTCCTCATATCACAAACACATGATGTTCTGGGAAAAGGCTCCATCTATTACAATGACACATGGCCAGGGGTAAAGGGTGAAGACCCTGTGTTTATTGGAATGATGGTGCCTTACCAACAGTTTGAGGTTGGAGGGGGCTGTGCGAGGGGGTGGGAAGGCATTGTCAGCTATCTCCAGATCAGGATGCAAAACCTGAAAATAATAAAAATGCCTCTTAGTCTTGACTTTGTTTATTCCTAAGTACACTTTTATGGTTCAGATTACATTAACAAAATCATTACAATGACTAGACTAGTTACATAAGGACAGAACATTATATAGCTGTTTGCAACAAACCACATTCTCATTATGATCTAATGTGAAATGTCTAATGGGGATCTGTGATTTCCAAGGATGAGCATTGGTGTATGCTGGGTACCTACCAGAGACAGGGCAGTCTGTAGTGTGTAACAGGTGTAACAGTTTCCGAGCCGGTCACGGGTGCACCTCAGCCACACTCAAGGTACTAAACGATATCATAACCGCCATCGATAAAAGACAGTACTGTGCAGCCGTCTTCATCGACCTGGCCAAGGCTTTCGACTCTGTCAATCACCATATTCTTATCGGCAGACTCAGTATCCTCGGTTTTATTAATGACTGCCTTGCCTGGTTCACCAACTACTTTGCAGACAGAGTTCAGTGTGTCAAATCGGAGGGCATGTTGTCCGGTCCTCTGGCAGTCTCTATGGGGGTACCACAGGGTTCAATTCTCGGGCCGACTCTTTTCTCTGTATATATCAATGATGTTGCTCTTGCTGCGGGCGATTCCCTGATCCACCTCTACGCAGACGACACCATTCTGTATACTTCTGGCCCTTCCTTGGACACTGTGCTATCTAACCTCCAAACGAGCTTCAATGCCATACAACACTCCTTCCGTGGCCTCCAACTGCTCTTAAACGCTAGTAAAACCAAATGCATGCTTTTCAACCGTTCGCTGTCTGCACCCGCACGCCCGACTAGCATCACCACCCTGGACGGTTCCGACCTAGAATATGTGGACATCTATAAGTACCTAGGTGTCTGGCTAGACTGCAAACTCTCCTTCCAGACTCATATCAAACATCTCCAATCCAAAATCAAATCTAGAGTCGGCTTTCTATTTCGCAACAAAGCCTCCTTCACTCACGCCGCCACACTTCCCCTAGTAAAACTGACTATCCTACCGATCCTCGACGATGTCATCTACAAAATAGCTTCCAATACTCTACTCAGCAAACTGGATGCAGTTTATCACAGTGCCATCCGTTTTGTTACTGAAGCACCTTATACGACCCACCACTGCGACCTGTATGCCCTAGTCGGCTGGCCCTCGCTACATGTTCGTCGTCCGACCCACTGGCTCCAGGTCATCTACAAGGCTATGCTAGGTAAAGTGCCGCCTTATCTCAGTTCACTGGTCACGATGGCTACACCCACCCGTAGCACGCGCTCCAGCAGGTATCTCACTGATCATCCCTAAAGCTAAAACCTCATTTGGACGCCTTTCCTTCCAGTTCTCTGCTGCCTGCGACTGGAACGAATTGCAAAAATCTCTGAAGTTGGAGACTTTTATCTCCCTCAACAACTTTAAACATCTGCTATCTGAGCAGCTAACCGATCGCTGCAGCTGTACATAGTCCATCGGTATATAGCCCACCCAATTTACCTACCTCACCCCCCATACTGCTTTTATTTATTTACTTTTCTGCTCTTTTGCACACCAGTATCTCTACTTGCACATGATCATCTGATGATTTATCACTCCAGTGTTAATCTGCTAAATTGTAATTATTCGATTTATTGCCTACCTCCTCATGCCTTTTGCACACATTGTATATAGATTCTCTTTTTTTCTACCATGTTATTGACTTGTTTATTGTTTACTCCATGTGCAACTCTGTGTTGTTGTCTGTTCACACTGCTATGCTTCATCTTGGCCAGGTTGCAGTTGCAAATTAGAACTTGTTCTCAACTAGCCTACCTGGTTAAATAAAGGTGAAATAAAAAAATTAAAAGTAGTGTGTAACAGGTACCTACCAGAGACAGGGCAGTCTGCGTAGTGTGTAACATGTACCTACCAGAGACAGGGCAGTCTGCGTAGTGTTACAGGTATGCACCAGAGACAGTATGTAGTGTGTAACAAGTACCTACCACAGACAGGACAGTCTGCGTAGTGTTACAGGTATGCACCAGAGACAGTATGTAGTGTGTAACAAGTACCTACCACAGACAGGACAGTATGTGTAGTGTGTAACAGGTACGTACTAGAGACGGGGCAGTCTGTGTAGTGTGTAACAGGTATGTACCAGAGACAGGGCAGTCTGTGTAGTGTGTAACAGGTATGTACCAGAGACAGGGCAGTCTGTGTAGTGTGTAACAGGTATGTACCAGAGACAGGGCAGTCTGTGTAGTGTGTAACAGGTACGCACGTACCAGAGACAGGGCAGTCTGTGTAGTGTGTAACAGGTACGCACGTACCAGAGACAGGGCAGTCTGTGTAGTGTGTAACAGGTACGCACGTACCAGAGACAGGGCAGTATGTGTAGTGTGTAACAGGTACGTACTAGAGACAGGGCAGTCTGTGTAGTGTGTAACAGGTATGTACCAGAGACAGGGCAGTCTGTGTAGTGTGTAACAGGTATGTACGTACCAGAGACAGGGCAGTCTGTGTAGTGTGTAACAGGTACGCACGTACCAGAGACAGGGCAGTCTGTGTAGTGTGTAACAGGTATGTACGTACCAGAGACAGGGCAGTCTGTGTAGTGTGTAACAGGTACGCACGTACCAGAGACAGGACAGTCTGTGTAGTGTGTAACAGGTACGTACTAGAGACAGGGCAGTCTGTGTAGTGTGTAACAGGTACGTACTAGAGACAGGGCAGTCTGTGTAGTGTGTAACAGGTACGCACGTACCAGAGACAGGGCAGTCTGTGTAGTGTGTAACAGGTATGTACGTACCAGAGACAGAGCAGTCTGTGTAGTGTGTAACAGGTACGCACGTACCAGAGACAGGGCAGTCTGTGTAGTGTGTAACAGGTATGTACGTACCAGAGACAGGGCAGTCTGTGTAGTGTGTAACAGGTATGCACGTACCAGAGACAGGGCAGTCTGTGTAGTGTGTAACAGGTATGTACGTACCAGAGACAGGGCAGTCTGTGTAGTGTGTAACAGGTATGTACCAGAGACAGGGCAGTCTGTGAAGTGTGTAACAGGTATGTACCAGAGACAGGGCAGTCTGTGTAGTGTGTAACAGGTATGTACCAGAGACAGGGCAGTCTGTGTAGTGTGTAACAGGTATGTACCAGAGACAGGGCAGTCTGTGTAGTGTGTTACAGGTATGTACCAGAGACAGGGCAGTCTGTGTAGTGTGTAACAGTGGTTCAGGGAGCTGGGACAGGTGGATGCACTCTGGAATCTTTATGGTTCCTCCATCCAGATCAGCTATGATAACGTCCAACTGTAAGACAGACAAAACACATCACTAAACAATCCTTTCGAATTAGTTAGATTCCTATTTTAGCTGTGGAGCACATTCTACATTACTATGGCAGAGCGTATAAGAGAAACTAAGGCCGAAACCTGCCAAAACAGGCTCTTGGCCAACACAGTGGAGGAGTCACAACTCCCTGAATCTAAGGGACTCAGGAGGCCGCATCAATCGGCACAAGGAACGTCAGCTCAACATAACATTTCCTTAAAATGTACAGTGACTCATATATATCATAGGGCTCCATTATTCACTGACAACTGGTTACATTGGGCAAGCTTTCAATGAATCAGTCTAAATAAAAGGTATGTTGTTATCCCTGGTGTACTGTACATGTTGAATCAGGGTCAGAGGCAGTTCATGTCTGGAGAAGGTGCTAAAGATCACTCACCAGTTCTTGGATCTCGCTCTGGAACATGGAGTGGACCCCGATGATGAATGGGGTGGGTGAGCTCAGCACCTCTAGCAGCCGTGACGGCAGGATGGGGATGTATGGGTAACTGAGTTTCAAACAGGAGACGACAGTGAGGAAACACACACAACACTTGCCAGGTCAAATTCGACATCAAACTGTGGTGCTCAAAGTGACCATTTTGGGTGTTCAGTAAACCAGAGAATAATCTTTCAAGTACATTTACATTTGAGTCATTTAGCAGACACTCTTATCCAGAGCGACTTACAGTAAGTGTATTCATCTTAAAGACATGAGAACAGATAACCAAGACCATTTTGGAATGTTGTTTTGTTTAGTCACAAAATGTCAGAAAGTCAGTTGGCAACGCAATCAACATGAACATCTTAAAACGTTTGCACTTTCAATGGACTCATAATCAAAGCCAGCCTAAGTGTAACAATTTTACTGAGGAACAAACAAATCACGATAATAAGAAACGATAAAAAAATAAACATCATTCAAGTCACACTTGGTGCAAGGCAAGTCATGTCAATAGCCGAGGTGTAATGGGGACTGACGGGGGACCGTGGAGACCGACGGGCCAATCACGTACCTGTATTTGAGGGGGAACATGAGTGCCTCCAGGGCACGCGACGCCTCCCCTAGTCTCTGGTAGCTCGTAGAATGGAATAAAACCTTGTGTTCGGTCAGAACCGCACAGAAAAGACTCAGAACATTCTGGATTCCTGGCAGAAGAAAGTAGAGAGAATGTGTAATTAAATGAGGTATTCGGTTGGACAATTGATACAAAATAAATTTAAAAAACATACTGTTGGGGGTGGATTTTATTTCAAAGCTGAGCAAACAATACTCAGAGTAAATTATATTTCTTTGGTAGAACATGTGGTGATAGAACATGTGGTGTTATCAATCATTCTATGTGACTAGCTGTTTATTGAAATTATTGGAGGAAAGATGTGTTTTGCAGAGACATACTGTATGAAATCCAAAGTACTCTACAAGTATCACAATATTTTGAAAACATCTCCCTCTTTACTCACAGTATATTATTCACCATTACATTCTGACTTATAACAAACAAATGGCTGAGAAAACAATGTTCTTCTTGCCAACAGTGATAACAGGTGGGTAAACAATGCAATTTCAGCTACAAAACAGCGCAGTGAATATTATACACTGAGTGGACAAAATATTAGGAACACCTGCTCTATCCGTGACAGACTGAACAGGTAAAAGCTATGATTCCTTATTGATGTTACTTGTTAAATCCACTTCAATCTGTGCAGATGAAGGGGAGGAGACAGGTTAAAGATGGATTTTTAAGCCTTGAAAGATTGTGTGTGTGTGCCATTCAGAGGGTGAATGGGAAGAAAAAAATATTTAAGTGTCTTTGAACGGGGTATGGTAGTAGGTGCCGGGTGTACCGGTTTGAGTGTGTTAAGAACTGCAATGCTGCTGGGTTGCTCAAGCTCAACAGTTTCCCGTGTGTATCAAGAATGGTCAACCACCCAAAGGACATCCAGCCAACTGACAACTGCGGGAAGCATTGGAGTCAACATGGGCCAGCATCCCTTTGGAGCACTTTCGACACCTTGTGGAGTCCATGCCCTGACGAATTGAGGCTGTTCTGAGGGGCAAAAGGGTGTTCCTAATGTTTTGTACAGTCAGTGTATATCATTAATGATAAGGACAATACAATCTGAAAAATAGCCAGAAGAAATGACACGCTATGAGACGATATAATCTGTCAATTACCAATATGACAGTCCAGACAAATTCTCAAGTTTACAGTTCCTGTTATTGTTTCCTATCAACATAGTGTTAGACCCATCCATCACTCATTACAGAGATGAAGACAACGGAACACTGGCAAACATATCAGCAGTCCGCTACAAACTGAGGTCCCTGATTCTGTGTCTGCCTCCAGCTCAGATAGGCCCTGATAAACAGGAATCGGAACATAGACATTGTCTGTTCCGTTGTTGACGGAATACCAGGATCTCCCAAGCGACACAGGCTGATCACGTGGCTCATTCTCTGTCACCTCAACATGACTTCCTGTGTGGAAGTGCATAGGTCTGAGGTGACTCATCTGGCATTTTTTCGTTTGGCAGCCAATTAGGTTTCATAATGGCATCCTGAGGTAAGCAGCCTGGCTCGTTTAGTGTCCTTGAGGTGTTTACATATCTATGGGAAACAGCGACACATTTCCGACCCTAAATAACAAGAGACCGACCGGGCCAAGACAAAGGCAGCAACAACAAACAGCCCAGCAGCCTGTCCAGGGCCTGTCCATTCTATCCCCTTGGGGGCCACACTTCCTGAGCAGTGTGACATGTTGGACGGACATTCCTCTGGGATGACCTCTGGACACAGTGATGCGTAGACATGCTACACGTATATGCACCACACAACCCACTAGGTCTGGTCCTTTTCCCCAGGTCTTGTTTGGTCATAAGGTGGATTGAATAACTCAGTACCTGACAGACTGGGGCGAGACAAATCACACACATGGGGAAAGGGTGGGGGTGTAGTCTACTGCAAGTTGTACGGTATTTCATTTTATAACTCAAATCTGTGTTTAATCATTTGTTCTTACAGATTTGACTGACTGTCATGATGAATCACATAGATTTAGCATGTTACACAAAACACATGGCGTTAAATAGACACTCCAACCAGAGGTGGAAGACGACACAGCCCAGCCAACATGGAGAGCAAATCTGTTGCTAATTCATAGAAAACAAACACGGAAGTATGAGAGATTATAAATAATGAGAGAATATGTTCTGACATATGATCCGACCTTGGGCTGTGCAGCGGTTGCATCGTCACGATACTCGAACACGCGCAGCGCTTCCCCTAGAACTTTTTGGGTCAGTGGTGGCAAAGGAAGAACGAATGATAGCACTAGAGATGATGGCGCCGGCAGATGGTCGCCTCGCTTCAGGTCCTTAGAAAACTATGCAGTTAGCACAAGCATTTCTCTACACTCGCATTAACATCTGCTAACCATGTGTATGTGACCAATAACATTTGATCTGAATGTGAGAAGGTCACTTGGTGACTTTTTGAAAGGACATTCTACAAAAGAAATTATGAAAATAAAAAATGTAAAATGTTGACACCATCTGAAATAACATTTAGCTCAACTGATGCAGCATAGCGGCTTTAAAGCACTAATGCGGTCTTTGTTAAAAAAATATATAATAATCTATCACTGTATGTCTAATAAATCACTGTTTATTTAATAACTCCAAAATATATTTTGTAAAAAAATAAATCCCCTGAGGCTCCTTTTGGCCCTTGAAATGCTCAGTCTGATCGTGTGGACGTTAGGAAACAAATTTGAAGATACTGTATTTACATACACAGCCCTGATTGGGTTGATAGGATGGTCTAGAGCCTACCCCCTTACCTAGATGAACAGTCATGGTCTATTTTAATTACATCACACTGTAATGTAATCATGTGGGCCGTGCCCCCCCCCAAACAGCTCTTACACAAAAGGCCATTATCAGAATTTCAGTGTTATTCCGACCTCATACTATCACGTTTTTAACTGCACTGCCCCTTTAAATAAATAGGCTGAAGCATGGGGTTTACATCTGCAAAATCTCAAAAGACTCTAAATGCATCCAATGCTACTAGGTACAAATAAACGTTGTAACTTGTCCCTTAACTTAAAATGACACAACGGCTAGGTTCAAGTTTAACAACGTTTACTAAACCGTATTTCCACAATACATAGTTGCCACTGCACTCAGGCCAGGTCCATCAGCAGTGAGACTACCACATAGGCGTACTAATAACAGAGTGATAGCGCCATATTAACAGAAATATAGAGATACTTAAAACATGAATGTAACAATCACTCTGATCTTAAGTGTCTCGGCAGAGATTTTAAAAATCGTGGCGGCAACAAATTTGCAGCAACGGCCCGCCCCTGCTAATATAGGGGTAACACTGATTCTGCACTCAGAACATACTCTCAGCCCGCATTGTATAACAGCAGTGATGGATGGGAGATGCAAGGTGCTTCTCTTACACAAGTCGCATGATCTGATCACTTCTGGTGCTGTTGGAATGCTTACCCTTCATATGATATCATGCAGTACTGATCAGTTCTTACAGGACATCGGTCACATCACCTGTAGCCCAAGGACATGACAGAGAGCATCTCTTAAGAGTTAAGTGCAGGACTGCACAAGGGTATTGTAAGCAAACAGCAGTAGCGTGAGGTGCCCAGGCCTCTCTATCAGCCCATCATCTTCATCTGTCAGGGACAGGGGCCATGTTCAGATCCAGCATAGAGGGGAATGGACACACTACTGTACACATCACAACACACATTCCTCCTGATGGTTGGACTGAGCTGCACAGTAACAAGCTCCATCTCCTCCTGTTACTCCAAAAACAGCTGTCTAGACCTGAGGAGTTTAGACCTATCCTCTATCAAGCTCCGGGTAAATTCTACACTTTGGAATGTAAAATTTAGAGAGACATGAATCTAGTCCGTTTTATTAGCTTTGTGGACTGTTCCTGGATAACATGTGCAGTATTTGGTAACAAAAACAAAGTCGGCGAGGACTGACACAAACCATGGCTGAGGATAATGTCAAGGTACAGGCCATTTGTCTTCCTCCATCTCTGTGTGTATCCAGATTGGCTACAAACACATGCCTTGAACATGACCCTGATACTTTGTGTATCAGTAAAGTACCCCTCCCCCATGTGCACGTCCACTGCTCGCTGTCCAAATAAACACAAAGGAGCATGCAAACTATTATTGAATTCCTCAAGGGGTTCAGGGACTAATGCTTACAAGAAACATAATCCAATTAGTTTTGTAACACATTCTTCTAATCACACTAAATGAGGGCCTATTTTCCATTACAAATAAAAGAAAGCATCAGAAAAATGTGTTTGGAGTTCACTTATTTACTAACTTGTCCCCAACATCGGCCCCTGGAATGTAGACTTGACTGCTGCGGTGATTTGTGTGTATTAAGGACATGATAAAACCATATACTTGAGTCCAGTGTATGAACGAATGCAGTGCGCAGGAATTTGGGACAATATACGGTAATGCCACGTGAAGCCACCAAACCACAGCAAAGCTACGTCATGTGAACAAGAATGCAAAACAGACAAAGCAAATCCTAGTAAAGGAGTATACATACAGTGCCTTGAGAAAGTATTCACACCCCTTGACTTTTTCCACATAACTCGGCCACTCAAGAACATTCACGGCCTCTTGGTAAGCAAATCCTGTGCATATTTGGCTTTGTCATTTAGGTTATTGTCGAGGATTTTGTCTGTGTGTAGCTCCATTCCATTCATTTTTTTACTGTGAAAAACTCCAGAGTCCTTAACGATTACAAGCATACCCATAACATGATGCAGCCACCACTATGTTTGAAAATATGGCGAGTGTTACTCAGTAATGTGTTGTATTGGGTTTGTCCCAAACATAACACTTTGGATTCAGGACAAAAAGAGAATTGCTTTGCCACATTTTTTGCAGTATTACTTTAGTGCCTTGTTGGAAACAGGATGCATGTTTTGATATTTGTTTTACTGTGTACAGGCTTCCTTCTTTTCACTTTGTCAATTAGGTTAGTATTGTGGAGTAACTACAATGTTGATCCATCCTCAGCCAATAAACTAACTGTTTAAAGTCACCACAAGCCTCATGGTGAATTCCCTGAACAGTTTCCTTCCTCTCCAGCAACAGAGTTAGGAAGGACGCCTGTATCTTTGTAGTGACTGGGTGCATTGACACCCCATCCAAAGTGTAATTAATAACTTCACCATGCTCAAAGGGATTTTCAATGTCTGCTTTTTTTTTTTTTTTTACCCATCTACCAATAGGTGCCCTTCTTTGCAAGGCATTGGAAAACCTCTCTGGTCTTTGTGGTTGAATCTGTGTTTGAAATTCACTGCTCGACTGAGGGACCTTACAGATAATTGTACAGTTTAGGTCGGAAGTTTACATACACCTTAGCCAAATACATTTAAACTCAGTTTTTCACAATTCCTGACATTTTATCCTAGTAAAGATTGCCTTAGGTCAGTTAGGATCACCACTTTATTTTAAGAATGTGAAATGTCAGAATAATAGTAGAGAGAATGATTTATTTCAGCTTTAATTTCTTTCATCACATTCCCAGTGGTTTATACGTTTACATTCACTGAATTAGTATTTAGTAGCATTGCCTTTAAATTGTTTAACTTGGGTCAAACGTTTTGGGTAGCCTTCCACAAGCTTCCCATAATAAGTTGTGTGAATTTTGGCCCATTCCACCTGACAGAGCTGGAGTAACTGAGTCCGGTTTGTAGACCTCCTTGCTCGCACACGCTTTTTCAGTTTCTGCCCACACATTTTCTATAGGATTGAGGTCAGGGCTTTGTGATGGCCACTCCAATACCTTGACTTCGTTGACCTTAAGCCATTTTGCCACAACTTGTGAAGTATGCATGCGGTCATTGTCCATTTGGAAGATCCATTTGCAACCAAGCTTTAACTTCCTGACTGAGGTCTTGAGATGTTGCTTCAATATATCCACAATTTTCCTCCCTCATGATGCCATCGATTTTGTGAAGTGCACCAGTCCCTCCTGCAGAGAAGCACCCCCACAACATGATGCTGCCACCCCCGTGCTTCATGGTTGGGATGGTGTTCTTTGGCTTGCAACCCCCCCCCCCCCCCCCCTTTTCCTCCAAACATAACGATGGTCATTATAGCCAAATAGTTATATATTTTTTCATCAGAGCAGAGGACATTTCTCAAAAAATTACAATCTTTGTCCCCATGTGCAGTTGCAAACCGTAGTCTTGCTTTTTTTAAGGCGGTTTTGGAGCAGTGGCTTCTTCCTTGCTGAGCGGCCTTTCAGGTTATGTCGATATAGTACTCGTTTCACTGTGGATTATAGATACTTTTGTACCTGTATCCTCCAGCATCTTCACAATGTCCTTTGCTATTGTTCTGAGATTGATTTGCACTTTTCGCACCAAAGTACATTCATCTCTAGGAGACAGAACGTGTCTCCTTCCTGAGCTGTACGGCGGCTGCGTGGGTCCATGATCTTTATACTTGCGTACTATTGTTTGTACAGATGAACGTGGTACCTTCAGGCGTTTGGAAATTGCTCCCAAGGATGAACCAGACTAGTGGAGCTCTACACTTATTTTTCTGAGGTCTTGGCTGATTTCTTTTGATTTTCCCATGATGTCAAGCAAAGAGGCACTGAGTTTGAAGGTAGGCCTTGAATATATCCACAGGTACACCACCAATTGACTCAAATGATGTCTATTAGCCTGTCAGAAGCTTCGAAAGCCATGACATTTTCTGGAATTTTCTAAGCTTCTTAAAGGCACAGTCAACTTAGTGTATCTAAACTTCTGACCCACTGGAATTGTGACACAGTGAATTATAAGTGAAATAATCTGTCTGTAAACAATAGTTGGAAAAATTACTTGTGTCATGCACAAAGTAGATGCCTTAACAGACTTGCCAAAACGATAGTTTCTTAACAAGAAATTTGTGGAGTGGTTGAAAAACAAGTTTTAATGACTCCACCCTAAGTGTATGTAAACTTCTGACGGGCTACAGAGATGAGGTAGTCATTCAAAACTCCTGTTAAACACTATTCATGCACAGAGTGAGTCCATGCAACTTATAATGGGTTGAATACTTATTGACTCAAGACATTTCAGCTTTTCGTTTTTTAATAATTTGTAACCATAAAAAATATAAAACATTCACTTTGATATTATTGGGTATTGTGTGTAGGCCAGTGTCCCAAAACATCTAAATTTGATAGATTTTAAAGTCAAGCTCTAACACAACTAAATGTGGAAAAAGTCAAGGGGTGTGAATACTTTCTGAAGGCACTGTACATGTTCATTCGTACAGCATTAATCCAACTGCTTAGTGGCTATTCAATTTGAGAGTTTCAAATTGTGATTTGGACAGATGCTTTATTCATTCGTGTTGCAACTCTAAACCTCTTAATAACGGAGTTGAACCTAAAAAAGTTTAATACCGTCAAGGATCAAGACCGGATAACCTGTCATACAACTAAGCTACTTACTAAAATAAACGGGGGGAAAAACTATGCAAACAATATGATTAAGAGGGATATTCCTAATATCTGGCACTACAGTTCGTATTCAGCTGTCAAGTTATTTGAGTCGCCCGCGATATCATGTTAACAGGAAACACAAGCTAAATTACAATGTGAGTTGTGTATACTGACTGTACGTGACCAACAGGCAGAGAAGCCTTGAGCTACTGTACTGCAACTAAGTAGACCCAATACAGACCAGACTAGTGTGTCGTCGTGATCTCTGTTGGAATCGTCCATCTTTCTGTTGGAAAGTTAATCCGCCTGTCTCTCTCTTCTACAAAGTCTTTGGTTAGAATGGATACTTCAGAGTAACATTTAGAGATGTTCATATAGGATAGATGTTTCGGCGGTTGTCGGTCTTCGCATTCAGTCGACATAAATTCTAGCTGCAGACTAGTAATTAGTTTGGAAGATTTGCTCTTATTCTGTCGGTATCGATAGTCTCAGAGTTTAACTATTTCCACCAGTGTAGCCAATGCTCCACGTGGTTTGGTTAGGAATGCAACAACCGAGGAATGCATGGTCTCTACTCAAACCTTTGCCCTCTCGGTAATCAAGGTACGCATGGTCTCTACTCAAACCTTTACCCTCTCAGTAATCGAGGTACGCATGGTCTCTACTCAAACCTTTGCCCTCTCGGTAATCGAGGTACGCATGGTCTCTACTTAAACCTTTACCCTCTCGGTAATCGAGGTACGCATGGTCTCTACTTAAACCTTTACCCTCTCGGTAATCGAGGTACGCATGGTCTCTACTTAAACCTTTACCCTCTCGGTAATCGAGGTACGCATGGTCTCTACTCAAACCTTTGCCCTCTCAGTAATCGAGGTACGCATGGTCTCTACTTAAACCTTTGCCCTCTCGGTAATCGAGGTACGCATGGTCTCTACTTAAACCTTTGCCCTCTCGGTAATTGAGGTATGCATGGTCTGAAGCGGGTTTGTCCAGGTGGGGGTTATATTTGGAACAGCAGAAAAGGTTGTCCAATGACGCCAGATCAATGCCTGTGCTCATGGGGCGGGCCAATGACTTAGTTAACTTGAAAGGTAATTGGATTGTCTTTCATTAAACAGTTTAAAATCACATTACATAATTTCACAAATAGTTTCATCTTTACTCATTCATTTTAAACAATAATTAGATGCCAAACTCATAAAGGAGACTCTTGTATAAACAGAGTTATGGTAATGTGGCTGTATTGTCTCTCATGAGGTCACAAACATTAAACAAAATGGACCGGTTGTAGCTGGATTCTCCTTTACACATTCTCCAAAACATGGATATTGTTCAGTTCTCAAGTTCTGTGAGGTAGAAGAAGTTCCTTTGTTCTACTGTGAAACCCTCTTTCTATACTGCATGAGAGAGAGAGTCTCCTCCAGGAATTTACGACCTGAGATAACAGAACCGGGGTGTACAGGGAGAGAGAGGGAAGGCACTCGCTATACCCAAAGAGGGCCACGTCATGACAGCAGTAATGAGGAAGCAGAAGCCCAGTGACATACCAAGCTGCTGGAAGAGCAGGGCCACACTCTTGCATGTAACAGGCAGGTTGTCATTCAGAGGGGTTTGGATTAGCTGTCGGTCGCCCACTCCCAGGGAAAACAGTTTCTGTGAGAAAATCACAAAAAACACAAAAGTCATAGGTTATATGAAAAACCATTGGATGGATCTATCATAGAACTAGACAAGACTGTATCAGTAGAGGGAAATTTTTTGCTAACAGACATCAAAACATGTTTTCATGGTACTGTATATATCATTAGGAAACTGAACAAGACTGTACCTCAGCACAAGGCCAAAGGTCATATAGGCAAGGGAGAAATGTCAGTACAATGGCAGTTAAGGGATCCACTGTGTGAGAGTTTTTTTGACGATCTCCCAGAAAATGAATAAAACACGTGTTGTTGAACCCGATGGACATCGCAGCTGCATGACTGAATTAGCCTTTGAATCAGTCCGGCAGCAATGGGAGAAACCTCAATTGCATGTTAACCTAAATTTCACTGGCATGGCACAATGCCTCTGCAATCCAATAGGGACAGCAGCGTCCATCGCTGTATCCAGTGTGGCTGAAGGTAGAGAAGTAAGAGTACAGTGGAAACAGTGTGTTCGCGTGAACACAACCAGTACGTCTAATTCAGCTTAACCAATGTTGAACATGATAGGGGTACAGACAGTGGTTCAATGGAGTTTGGCTTTTGACCTGACAAAGATCCTAGTGGATTGAACCATGGTCAATAAAAGGTATTAATTGGGATCATAGCCTTTCAACTCAGTTTGAACCAGCTAGAGAACAACTCTCTGTTCCCTGATTCATGACATTCCTTCATGTTTGACAGTCTGTTGAAGGATGAGTTTGTTCCACTCCTGAGGTTTCTAACTCATGTTGTGTCACTACAGCCTAAAGCCCTTGGCTCTGTGGGGAGTGGCGATAGTTTGAGGAGGAACACTGACATAAGTTGGTAAATTATATCAAAAACACTAAATTACCCTAAGGTTAAGGATGTGAACTTAATCATGGGCCACATTCCTACCCCTTTACAAATACAGTTGAAATATTGTCCAGTTTTTTAAAGCCACATTGATCACCATTGTCTAGACTTTAAGGGAACAGACCAGCGTAGGGTTCTTGTTATAGGACAGCTTCAGATGTGGGTTTCAATAACCTAGTGAGAAGTGAAAATATAAAAACAGGCCCCCTACTCTGTTTGTTTCTACCCTAGCTTCACTAAGTAATGTAATCAGAGGAGCAGCCAGAAAAACGTAATAGTATTATGAGGACATTTCTGCACGCGGTGGTACAAGCAATCTATGGCACCATCTAGACGAGGAATGCATGATTGAATGGAAAGCAAACGCAAATCATTTTTCTGAATTCTCACATGGGCCAAAACATGACTTTCTTCCCTCACTCCCACTCTACTTGTAGGAGAAACTATAATAAGCATCAGGCCGTCAGTGAGTAACCAGCACCTTGTGTGGGTCTAGCAGCAACATTAACCCAGACTGACCCCTAGTCTGGGGTGGATTCATGCCTCTGTGGAGAGCAGGCCAGAGGGGTTGAGAGGGGGTTAGACAAGCCCTCTAAGATGGAGGTATTTGAGGAATTGTTTGCTTTAGTAAGGCCTGCTTACCTGGGAGCCGCCAGCCACAGGAACCATGCACGTGAAGAGGTTGGAAACCAGCCCCTCCAGGGGGAACGGCAGGCTGTCGACGTACACCGTGTAGATCAGACCCAAGCAGCCCTGGGGAGGTCAGGAGGAGACAGACACACAACCAGGTCAATCAACACACTCCCATAGATGTATCACAAGATATACACCCAATCACAGTTTCGCACCTACATGGACAATTAAAAACACTGTGGGAATTCGTCATCCAATACCATCAGATTTATAGTATTTTATGTAATATTCCCAATGTACAGCTGAGATGTGTGGTTTAATGGCAAATGCCATTTGCAAAGCTAAAAATAAATGCTAAATCAATATGTGTGTCGGAGACATTTGAATGCCAAAGTTGAATAGCGTAGTGGTCCAGTGGGGTGCCTAGGGACAGGAGAGATCCGCTAAGCCCCACTCTGTTCTTAAGTGAGGGATTGGCTGGATATCCTGGCCTTGAGTACATGCAGAATTCACTCTATAAAGCCAATATGTTCATTCTACACACACAGGATCCAACATGACGCATTCTATCACCATCATGAGACAATTGATAGTCAATGCACTAATTGCTGCGCTACCGTTTATCATGCCAATGCTAATTAGGCAGAGATAAGTAAAGTGAAGTCATGAACCACATGAATAGGGCCTAGAATGTTCCTGGCCAGGTAACTATAGATAGCAAATAAACCCGCAAAAACTGAAACGACCACGATGCATGGTCATCTGACATTTTGAAAGGAACCTATTTTAGTCAGGAATTAATCAGTGTTATCATGTTACCCGGAATATTTCAGGATAATCCAGCCTGGAGACCAGAATGAGACTTTTGGGTGCAAAGACTTGAGCGGGCTGGATCAAGCCATCCTCTTCCTCATCCTCATCTGCATCGGTAGTCTTTGTACCCTGAAACAGCGAAACAGAAGAAGTTATTCAAATGGGAGAGTTCAACAGTGATATGGGAGTGAGTTAAGACCCTGTGCAGAGTAACCGCATATAGCAGGCGTAAAAAAAAACGCCCGAACGGAGGCGTAAAAAACCCCACCTGAACGGGGACGGAAAAAAACGCCTGAACGGGGACGGAAAAAAACAGAAGCTTTTCTGCTTACCCGCTGAGGGTGGCTCTAGTGTCATCTACTTCCAGGTCAAACCACAGCGTGTACATTCTACAGTACATCACATACTGTAGCCTATTTTTGGAAACGTGCATGTGCCACCCCCTCCTTGAGAATTCTGATTGACGCAGGCACAGAGTACAGTGCACACAGTACGAGTACTATTCAAAGTGATAATGCTACATTACTTATCAGTCAAAAGAACACAGTATGGAAAAGTCCCCTCAGGCAGACACAGTACTATCTGCAAAAAACTCTAAATCCTGTGTTTCCTCTGCAATGGGATATATAGACTTATTTTGAATTTTAAAAGATCCTCTCCAAATCTGTAGTACCCATTAAAACAGATACTCATCGCAGTTGAGGAGTTGAAAGAGCAAAGAGGATTTTCTTCAAATCACCATGGGGTTCATAAAAGATTACTAACCCAAAAAATAGAGCATAAAACATGTATTGTCATGGAGACCGCTTGAACAAAACCCAGGAGCTTAAGAGAGGAGGAGTGTCATTTCCTTTCCAGTCACATACTGACTGGAAATCAGCAGTGAGATGTATATGAAACCAAGTCAACTATGTATCAAGTCACATTACTCGGTTTACTAAAACAGTTGTGAAGTACTAATAACACAGTATGAATAGGCTACTTCCAGTCTGGAATATACCCATACTACTTTCTCATCTGTTCAGTTGTTTCTTCACAAAATAGGGTATTTATTTTAAAGACTACAATGTCATTACTTTGGTTCCTTTACTTGTCGAGGAATAATATTTTGTGGTTTGGAGATGTAATTCTAAACTATGGATACAAACCCAGAGCTGGTGGTTTGAAACATGTTCAATTCAATTTGGCTGGGGTTGTAGTTCAAAAATTACATTTCCTACAAAACGGAGTCACAACATGTAATCAGTATAGAAATATTTATAATAAACTCCCTGAAGCCTAAATTAAGAAAAATGTTTTTCTCCCCCATAATAATAGAGAACCAAAGATAATTAAAGCAAAAGCTACTTGACCTCTGACCCAGTAACCACACTGGAGACAGACCTACTGTAGGCCTACCTGTAGGATATTAATCATTCAAAACCTAGCCAAAATACGATGCAGACACTTGGGTTCGAAGGACATGGCGTAATGTACCATAAATAGCAATTGAGTGACCGCGTTAAACTAACAGCATATGGGCTAAGTCATTAAGGTGAATGATTTGAACAAAGATACCTTCCCACTCCTTCCCAAAGTGCTCCACTGGGACACAGAGGTCAAGTCTCAGTGGTCTCATCTCAATCTGGTTCCAATTGTCCCATACCAGGAGCCGTCAGTCCTATCAGTTTACAGAGATAGCAGCCTCACAGGGCTCGTTCCTGGCTAAACCCTTTATCAGAATCCCATATATTCCTTCAGACAATGAAAACATGCCACAAAAGCTCTGGCATGCTCCGAGCAGGGAACACGGGATCTAAATATCCCTTCAGATGGGAAACACATTTCTACAGCATTCTGAAGATTTGATTCAATTATCGGCAAAAATACATTTCTGCCTCTTGAATCCAATCACATAGAAAAAAGCCACGCTGGTTTAAACGTTACAGGGTAAGGCTCATGATAATCCCCACATAAACAAAAACAAAAAAACTGCTGTATGCTGGCTTACAGGGTCTACAAAAACCATGTGTGCCCTTCTCAGTAAAATGCTTTGCAGCCTAGGCCCAATATACTATCCAAATTAGGTGTATTTGACAAAACACATGATGCACCTCAAACTAGTGTCGTCACGATACCAACATTTTACTAACGATTAGATACCAGGCCAAGTATCACGATACCAGAGAGAATTCTGATTGGACTAGCGTCCTATTCGCCCCCCCCCCCCCGAAACTTATTCCCGTTTTGTAAACCTTATGTGCAAGTGCTACACAAAAAAATATGTCACTGATATTCAAATTTAAAAACGTTAGGCACCAACACAGAATGTAAGGAGCACCAGAAAGAGAGATTATGAATCCTACTTTTGAAGCACATCCCATGAGAAGCAGGCCCTTTTCTTCCTGGACCAATCAAATGTGCCTTAACCTACTGTCAAGTTACCAGGTTGTTAGCTAGCTAGGTAATATGACTGAACAACATTGTTATCAAAACAATAATTAACGGCCCGCGATATGGTTTGTGAAATTATATAAAATGAGCGCAAAATCGCGCAGGAAGGAAAAAAGGTAGGTCCGGTAATAGCCCTTTTCTTTGCTGTAAAGCTGTAAACACGACTGTTGCGAAGCGGTTTTTACTCTCTGTTCCTGCTGCGTGACCGTGAACTTTCAAAGCCTATCAGACTGGCCTGTGCACTTAGTTATACCAGGGATGAAATTATATACAATGTATTAACTTTCCTCGCACTGCGCGCTGCTCCAATGTATCAAATGTAGAAATGTAACCTGTAGCAGACTGATCAGGGTCTGCATGCCCCCTCGCTATCACAGCTACATTATATATATTTTAAACTGTTAGAGGAGTAGATGAGCAGAAAGAGCGGACGGAGAGAAGAGAAGCAGGTGAGTGATGGCTGGAAGGGGATGTGGCTGGCTGACTACAACTGCCACAGGTGATGTGCACATGAACTTGAAGTGGACATTCTTGGACCTGCGCATACAAGAGACTAGTGTTGCTTAAATTCAACTGAATGTCGAAACAAAACTGACTTCATAAACATTTGATCATTTTTGTAGTATCATATGAAACGCTAGTATGGTATTCTAAAATGTTGGCATAATAAGTACCCTGACGTTTTGGTACTGTGGTATAACACTAACTCAAACTACTTCAGCATCTTACTAACCTTGTTAACAGTGTAAATGTGAATATTGAGAACATAGGTCCTGGCTCTGGTGCAAACTTTTGCAGTGGATGGTATACTGTATCAAGCTGGTCCCTAAACCATAAGATACCGCAACAGTCACCTACACAGTGAAAAACCAGCCTCACATCTGTCCAGTGTTTGTGATCCAAACTCTTATCCTTAACTGAGCCATTACCAAGTGCACAAAGGGGTCTGGGAACAGTTCCTGGAAAGAAATCAAACCAAAACAGAGAGGTGGGGCCATGATGAAGAGGCAGTGAGGTGACCGGCCACAGTTAGCCCTGTAATCAAGACCTCTAACAATCCTGTATTAATGTCTGCGATGACACTGCACTGATCGTTACGGGTGGCCTTCGCCTCTTCTCCCTTAGTAGACCGGCCGGCGTGTGTGAAGGACAGAAAACAAATAAGGGAGGATTAAAGTCTGGTCACGAGAAGAGGGTCCAGTGGGCCAGAAAGTTCGGGGGGGGACAGCTGCAGGACATCACCAAACAGCGCCTGACAGGGGAATTATTCAGACTACTTGCAGGGCCGGTTATGTAACCTTCCAGCCCAGGCATAGAACCAGGCCAGGCTAGAGAGACCCAGTCGCAGCTAACCTAGCCGTTATCACGCTTATTTAATGAAGGATGTCGTGGTTTATACCTTGTCTCATGCCAAGGCTTTGTTTCTACATGGAAAATCAGTGGTTCCACATCCAGGCACAACAAGGGATGTTTGTGTAAATTGGTCTGATTCATACAGTACACTGTGTAATGGTAAACTAATGTTAAAGTCATCAACATGCTAGGATGTTGAGTCTGAGCATTCATGTAAACAGAATCATCACATCAGAATGTGACATGTCATAATGACCACGCAGTTAATAAAGGTTAGAATTCCACCGGAATTTACGTAAGAGGATATGATAAGATTTCAATTAACTTTTTCATAAGACTCCTTGAATTAACATGACTAATGGTCAGAAGAATTCCACCTGATTGAATGGGGCCTTTCAAGGAATGTCAGATTTCAATGAACTAAAGGTCACTGACTTGAATGAATATGACTAATGGCCATGGTTGTCATGTGTTTAATATGAGGCAGGGGACACGTCCTACTCTTGCGACAAAATGCAGCACTTCAGAGACAGTCTGGAGGGTGATGTCAGGCTATTGTAAGGAGTCATATTCTTAACCACAATTAGACATCCAGCCAGTCATTCTGTGTAATGTATCAGGGCAAACCTTGAGAGGATTGAGGTTATTGCATTAGTTTATTTCAGGGGTTTGTGAACTTGTGTGGAAGAAAAAACATCAAAGATAGAATTGAATTCATATGAGGATGGGTGCATCCAAGAGCCAGTGCTAGAGGGGATGAGATGTCAGCTCATTGGATACCTTTTTTCTCCCATCACACCAAAACCCTTCAGTATGTGAAGTGTTGTTCACTTCATCTCAATTCATCCAGAGTGCTGTTATTTTCCCACTTTAGTGGGTTCTGGAACACATCATGCCGTGACACAAATTCCTAATAGTACAAAAATGTGCCATGCAAGAAAACATGTCAAAAACAAAACAATTACAACAATGAAAAACAAAAAGAAAATCAACCCCCCCCCCCAAAAAAAATTCCCAAGAATTAACAAATAGCCCCGGCTGGATGCTCGGAATCAAGTATTCATCCAGAGAGAGAGAGAAGCTTGAAATGATAAAGAAATGAACGGCCATAACCCCGTGCTGCTAATGGAGAGACGCATCAACCTGCCAGCCGAGGCAGTAGGCACTATCTACTATACCGTGGCTCACTTATTTTGCCCGAGATCCTAAACCCAGAACTTGCAGGACGTGGTCCTATTTCAGCAAGTGTGTAAGTGTTTAAAGGCATGAAAATCCACCAAATGTCAAAACATACGTATAACTGATTGCTTTGAATAAGGTAATTATGGGTAAGCTGTAACAGATATACATTAGATTTGATATAATATTTTGCATAATGCCCTTGTAAGTGGATAAGATATGCATGTAGGGGGGTTGGGGTTGAGGAGTACAACAGGCCATCTCACCTGTAGGTTGACCTCTGCCTCGTAGAAGGTGAGGCAGGAGCAGTAGTGTCTGTCTGAGTCGATGTCCGTCAACACCACTGTGAAGAAGGTGGGAGCTTTCCTCTCTCGGGACAGCCTCCATCCTCCTGGCTGGCAGAACTGGAAAAAACACAAAGTATAACACACCGTTATACATGAGAACCTGTACTGGAACAGTCTGCCCTCAGGGTGCAGATGAAATGGGCACAGGCAGAGTACAAGACACCCTGTGGCTTTTCCAGAGTGGTTACTGGAAGCCAGTGTTGTTGTGTTGAGAGGGGAGCCCCAATTCTAGCCCCCGTGTCCCCAGGAGATCCTCTGCTGGTAATCTTTCAGTATGAATGGGGAAGTATTACGTTAGTTAGGGGGCCATTGATGCCATTGTGGATGCACAGGATGTCCTGTTTCAGTGCATTAGTACTACTGCGGAATACGTTCCTCACAGAGGGAAATGGCACTGGTTCACGTTCCTCACAGAGAGGGAAATGGCACTGGTTCACGTTCATCACAGAGAGGGAAATGGCACTGGTTCACGTTCCTCACTGCTCGTCAGAGAGGTTTGATATCAGTCTGGTTCTAGGCACAAAGAAAAGTATGAGGAAAGGTACTGAAACCAAAAGTACTGACTTTCACTGTGAAACAGTAGGCCATGTGCTCAGTTGGATAAGTATTAAAACATTTATGATAAGATGAACATGACAAAAGTAGGATTGTATTGGATAACACTGGGATTAACATGAAGAATGTAATAGTGGATATTTAGGCCAAATCTGGTTGTTCAAGCAGGAAATCCCATGTTATCATTAAACAAACAAGATAATGACTAATTGACATAAAAACCCCATGTCATAAAAAAATGCACCACTTCTTCCTTCTTCTGGGAATAAAACATATCAGTTAGGGATCAGGTTGTTTAAATCTTGACTCCACTACTGAACCATCTCAACTCGATTTGTAAACGTTACCAACAACACAAAATAAATGCAATCTTAAGGGAACATGAAGTACTGGTGAGCGAGAGAAGGGAGAGGTGACGCAAGGGACGGAGAAGGGGGAGAGAGAGAGAAATATGGGAAGATTGAAGAAGAGTGCAGATGGATAGAAAAGAAAGAGATGTGTGAGGATAGAAACCATACAGGCCTAGAAGAAAAACAGAGAAATGATGAGGATGATGGAGTGTCGAGAGCAGCATGTGAGAGGCAGGCAGGCAGCCAGAGTGAGTAAATCTTGTGTGTTTGTGCTGGAGGCTGAGCTGGCCTGGCTGTGGGACAGTATTTAGACTGCTCCTCAGGCGTTTCACTGGGAGAACATTGGACTGACTGAGGGAGAGGAGAAGGGGGGGATGGATAGATAGAGGGAGAGAGAGAGAGAGAAAATAAAATGAAAAGGTGGGTGGGTGGGTGGCGTAAGATAGGATGAGAGAGAGAGGAAGATAGCGCAAGATAGGAAAAGAAAGAAGGAGCTATGCTTGACTAGCCCAGGGGCTTGAACCAGGATGCCACCATCCTCCAACAGACACAATAGACAGCAGGAAATCTGGAAAAGCTGCATTGTGGGGGAGTGTCATACATACTGGGCCAGGGCCCAGACAGGACCTAAGAACAATTGCAGATAACTGTGAACACATCCCAAAATATTCTAAGTATATGTCATTAATCACTGTCGGAAAGGAGATAAACAGCTTTCGGACCGTATACCTTGGGAGATAAGCGGAGATATGATAAAATGGGGGATGGAAGCAGAGGTGTGAGTGTGTAGGAGGAAGAAGGGGGTCTAGTTTTGCTTAAATGATACCAATGGCCATCTTCTGCAAAGCTGTTATGCTCACACTATCCCGGAGGTCTGAGGAGAGGCTCTGGACTGGGTTTCTCCTTCCCCTCCACGTGCCCAGTGCCTTTAGTGGGCTGAATAACAGCCAGACAGTCTACTACCTAACACCAATGGAGATATCCTATCCGTTTTCACATGCCAGTGACTGACTGGAAGGCAATGATGTTTTGAAGGATTTTCTCTCTGTAAATATTAGCTTAGACTCAAGTAGCTAATACTTACTAGGGAGTCTGAATATGGAAAAACAGACTGAGTAAGAGTTGACTGGCAGGGCCTTTAGTCACAACATCTGATATACTAATATCAGCACCAGTCATATGGGTGGAGAGAGGGAAAATGGAATAAAAAGCAGACTAGATGAGGACTGAGGGTAGTGGGTTCGATTCCCAGGAAAACGTATGCGCGCATGAATAAGTCGCTTTGGATAAAAGCACCTGCTTAATGACACTGTAAATTAATATATTAACCAGAGGACAGAGAGGAGAATTACTTCCATAAAAGAGAAAAAAACAAGTCCAATGACCAGTAGCTGTCTAACTGACAAAGGAAAAGGAGCTGAAAACTTACTCTACTGTCAATCATTCTATAGTAAGAAGAAGTGCATCCAAGCATGCCCTGAACGCGTGTGGTCTGGATTGCAGTTTGACGGCCTATCTGCCAGACACACACACACAGAGTGACTGAGAGGGAGCAGAGCAGTGATTCTAGGCACCACTCCAGGTAGCAGCTCCAGGGAGCCCCTGCCTGCCGCCAGCTGTGACTGACACACACAGTACCAGCAGACTGTTTGGAGAGATCAAGCAAAATATGTTCACTGCAGTGCAACAGGTGCATGGCTTGTCTAGAAACATACAGTGCAAGAATAAACACATACGCAAGGTGTAAACGTACACGACTACACGCGCACACCCACGTAGCCTATATATATGCATGGTGTACGGACACACACACAAGCTGAGTCATGGCGAGGACAGTCCCTGGTCTCAAATTAGACCACAGTCAAGTGACAATGGAACTCATTGGCTAACCGACTCTGGGATCTTTGTCCTTTTGCACATTGTTGCCCTGCCACCGACTGAGCTCTCTGCATCATGTGGCTCTGTGTGGCATGGCTCCCCCCTAGTCCACCCTTTCAGATAGCGACACTAGATCTGCAGTTTGACCTGCTAAGAATCGGCACAGAAAAGCATGGGGAACAGTCCCACCGAATTGAAGCCTAGTTTGTGGTCAGAGCTGTATTCTAATACTGTGAAAATGTACTGTATGCCGCTGTAATAAGTGCACAGGGGACAAACAAACAGCTATGCTGCGGGCACTGGGGCTGAAACTCCAGACTGTCCGTCAGGGACAGACACACACTGGTCTTTACAAGGAGACACCCCTAGAAAACATCTGATGCAACCTTTACTTGTGTTGCTACAGTTGAAAAATGGGGAATGGAGTTCATATCGGCTTATGACATAGTATGAAATGGTACATCTCCACACCTCAAATTCCAAGAAATAAAAACTGTTTTCAAAGTTTAATTTCCTGAGTTGACATAGCCAAACAAACAAACAAACAAACAAACATCAACGTATTCTTGAGTTCCTCTGTATGGTAATAAAATGTAGATGTCTCCTCCCTTCTGAGCATTAACAAATGTGACGCAAGACTGAACTGGGTGAAAGAGAAGGAAGTTTGGAACTGGAAAAAGGACAAGTTGATGGGAAAACACTTTCCCAACTGCGCCGACAGGAATGAAGAGCATTCCCAGGGTGGAATCTCTCCAACACAACATTCTCTGTCACAGTAGATAAAAACCAAGTTTACCTGGCCGGTTCTGGTGAGAATACTACACAAGAGCAATGCGTATCGAGATCCAACTGTCTAAATTAAAGCCTTTGAGGACACTGTTGACCAAACACATTAAGTTCTATTATCCAACAAGAGTGGCTGACTAGGTAGGTATTTGTAAGGCAACAAGGTATGTGTAATGAAGGACAACAGTAATACCGCATGCTGCATGAGCATAAAACATGTTTCCCAAACAAAGTGCATCCAATCGATGCCAGGGTAGTGCTGACAGTCTGAAAGCAAAGTGATTGCCAAGAGGTTGTGGTCAGGACAAAAACACGGCAACAGATGTGTTGTGTACGCTCCTCTCTCTTTTGCTCCATCCTTCTCTATCTTCGAGTTCCATCTTATCCTCCTCTATCTCTTCCCGCTTCACTTCGAGGGCCTGTTTCTCAGGAAGACAAGACAATGACTTGCAGGAAAGTGGTGTCTGAGGTGAAAGGGGGTTGGCCGGAGGTGAGCGGGTCATTACCGGGCTGCAACCTGGCCGGCCTAGAGCTCTGCTGCTTTATCAACCCCCGGAGGATGAACAGGACAGTGGACAGAGCTGAAATCCAAACACGGGCCAGGACTATTTGAGTTTCCCCAGCAGCCAGGGCCACACAGAGCAGCCACATGGTAGGAAGTCTTGAGCTGAGCCGAGATGGAGGCTATATTCATAAGAGGCCAGGATGAAGACCAGCAAACAGGAGGCACACACACACACACACACACACACACACACACACACACACACACACACACAACACTTCCTGAGAACATCTTCAGGGTCAGCGCGACACAAACAAAACGAAACAAAGCTAGCCAGCTTCAAACCACAGGTACCAGAGTGCAAAGTGGAAAGTAGAGCGCAGGTAGCCCTGTGATGTACTGTAGGCCAACAGGTCTGACTGGAGAGCTCCATCACACAGCAGACGACTGCCCATAACTGGCATCTCACATCCATCCTTATTTCCCCTTGGTCCCCACAGCTCTGTGGTTCCCTGTGATCTGTTATGCAACCCGGAACATATGGTTCATTTTAGAGATGGATATTTTTAGCTGGTCATAAAGGACCGCAATAATTCAACAGATAGCTAGGCCAGGAAGATGGGGAAGAGAGAGTAATAGGCTAGGAGGTCGATGTCTCAAACTGCAACGTGTACAACGTGAAGAATTTCAGGGTCCATATCTCATATGGCGATCATTTCTAGGGGGGGGGGGGGGGGGGATGTAATTTGTTGTGCTAGCATAACATGAAATTACCGACAGCTCTGCCGAGTTCCTCACATCCGAAGTCTCCTGGGAAGATTTCTTCACTTGGGGGTGAATACTTTGGATGTATTTTAAAACACAATAAATTAAAAACATACGGCTGGTTCACCACATGCAACTTATTTCAATCCGAGATGCATTAAAACGCAAAAAGAAAAAGGGTTAGGCATTCCTTCTCTTAAACCAATCTACTGTCAGCTTAATTTCAGCTTAATTCTGCTCCAATCACTGCAACCTCTCAAACCCAGCCTTGAGCACTCATATGCGATTCACTACAATCAAGGGTGTCCCAAACCATAAGAGGATGATAGTGACCAGATAAAGACTTTTTTTAGATTTTCGTTTTAGGAAAACTAGGTTAATAAACCTAGTTAACTAAGGTTGCCTTAGTAAGATCATTCAAACACGTGTTTCCTGGGGAAAAGGGTAGAACTACATGCCATTCCAACATGTGACAAGCGGATGGAGTGGAAGTTCAGAGAAGACTCCGTCTTAAAAGCAGGGATGGATGCTCATCAGTGCTGAAATCCCCCTCGACAGTCCAAGAAAACTCCATGGATTTTCCCAAGATAGCTGATGGCGGGATATAAGCAGAGCCTGGCTTTTCCATCTTAATCCAAACATGATGTTACTCCGTCTCTATTGTTGTGCTGCATCCCCCCCCCCCCCCCCCCCTAAGCACAGTTATGCAACACGTATAGTTACCTTTCAAGAGCTTTACTGCGCTTGAAGAATTCACTCATCATTATATAGTTATTAGTGTGTGCACTGCTGTTTACAGTATTCTACACAGTTGTGTGAAGCAAAGCAAGTACAAATACAACAACAGGTCGGCCCATTTGAAGAGTACAGTGTGTTTGATGAGGGGACAGCAGAGGGTAAACAGCTTTGTCCTGGGACGTAGAGTAACACAATGTGCTTATGCGTCAGCCTGTGGAGCCCCTGCCTGGGAGCCCTGTGATAATGGCCCTGGGACAGGTGCTTCCTGCCGGGCCCAGGCCCACTCCTCTCTCCCTATCGCTGTCACTAAGTCACCCTCCAACCGTGGCCTTTCTTCTTTTTATACCTCTGCTTTTGTTTTTCACCTGAAAAAACAGTGACCCCCCCCCCCCCCCCGCCCAAACGTCATATGATTGGCTCACAGAGTTACACACCCCTCACAAGGACCAGTAGCACGTTCTACTGTTGTGGTACCACCCCAGACCATGAAGACAAAAGTGAGTGCGTGCTATATCCATGATAGAGTGTGAAAAGTGCCACTGGAAAAACACACCAACGCAATGGCAGTGCATTACACAGGGGACACTGGCCTTTAGTTTTCCAGCTGACTGCCTATCCAGGGCTCTGGGTCTACGGTACTGCACTCTGCCCACCACACAGGATGAGGGCTGTGGGAGGTCAATGATCTGGCATTGGGGAAAGACATGACCTCACAGACAGGGTCAAGGACTGGTGCCATTTCATACTTCATTTTAATGGCAATACATGACTGTTATGACATGCTGCTCTTAAACACAGCAATTGAGATAAGTCAATAATGCAGCATTTATAAGCTCAGCCAAAAAAGAAACATCCTCTCACTGTCAACTGCGTTTATTTTCAGCAAACTTAACATGTGTAAATATTTGTATGAACATAACAAGATTCAACAACTGTGACAAACTGAACAAGTTCCACAGACATGTGACTAACATAAATTGAACAATGTGTCCCCTGGGGGGGGGGTCAAAATCAAAAGTAACAGTCAGTATCTGGTGTGGCCACCAGCTGCATTAAGTACTGCAGTGCATCTCCTCCTCATGGACTGCACCAGATTTGCCAGTTCTTGCTGTGAGATGTTACCCCACTCTTACACCAAGGCACCTGCAAGTTCCCGGACATTTCTGCGGGGAATGGCCCTAGCCCTCACCCTCCGATCCAACATGTCCCAGACGTGCTCAAGAGGATTGAGATCCGGGCTCTTCGCTGGTCATGGCAGAACACTGACATTTCTGTCTTGCAGGAAATCACGCACAGAACGAGCAGTATGGCTGGTGGTATTGTCATGCTGGAGGGTCACATCAGGATGAGCCTGCAGGAAGGGTACCACATGAGGAAGGATGATGTCTTCCCTGTAACGTACAGCATTGAGATTGCCTGCAATGACAACAAGCTCAGTCCAATGATGCTGTGACACACCGCCCCAGACCATGACGGACCCTCCACCTCCAAATCGATCCCGCTCCAGAGTACAGGCCTTGGTGTAACGCTCATTCCTTCGACAATAAGCGCGAATCCGACCATCTCCCCTGGTGAGACAAAACCGCGACTCTGCAGTGAAGAGCACTTTTTGACAGTCCTGTCTGGTCCAGCGACGGTGGGTTTGTGTCCATAGGCGACGTTGTTGCCGGTGATGTCTGGTGAGGACCTGCCTTTACAACAGGCCTACAAGCCCTCAGTCCAGCCTCTCTCAGCCTATTGCGAACAGTCTGAGCACTGATGGAGGGATTGTGCGTTCCTAGTGTAACTCGGGAAGTTGTTGTTGCCATCCTGTACCTTTCTCACAGGTGTGATGTACCAATCCTATGCAGGTGTTGTTACATGTGTTCTTCCATTGCGAGGACGATCAGCTGTCCATCCTGTCTCCCTGTAGCGCTGTCTTAGGCATCTCATAGTCCGGACATTGCAATTTATTGCCCTGGCCACATCTGCAGTCCTTATGCCTCCATGCAGAATGCCTAAGGCACATTCACGCAGATGAGCAGGGACCCTGGCATCTTTCTTTTGGTGTTTATCAGAGTCAGTAGAAAGGCCTCTTTAGTGTCCTACATTTTCATAACTGTGACCTTAATTGCCTACCGTCTGTAAGCTGTTAGTGTCTTAACGACAGTTCCACAGGTGCATGTTCATTAATTCTTTATGGGTCATTGAACAAGCATGGGAAACAGTGTTTAAACCCTTACAATGAAGATCTGTGAAGTTTTGGATTTTTACGAATTATCTTTGAAAGACATGGTTCTGAAAAAGGGACGATTCTTTTTTTGCTGAGTTTAGCTGTCTATCATATAGCACTCTTAGCTGGTTGGGCACAAGAGCTAGGGTTAGCACCTCATGCTAAAGCAGTAGTCATTGATCGGCCTTGGTCTATCCTCAGGATCAATCCAGCTCGAATGTCTCCTGCCCTGCCCTCATTCACTGGGTCAGTGTGAACTGCTTCTGCTATGACAACAGGGAGCGCCGAAACTGGGCTGGAAAATGTGAAACATAGGTCTCTTCTGCAGTGCCACTGGTGAACTTTACCTAACTATGGTATCTGTGAAGAAACGCTTGTGACAAGGGGAATGGTTTGAGCAAAATGTCTGGGTGTCGAGGTTTCACCCGTGGACCTCTCATACTGAGTGGAGGCAGACAGAAGGTGTAGGACAAGACACCGTGATTTACAGGTGGGTCATGTCAAGAGAACGGACATTCCAGACAAATTAGGACATCTCTTAGCACTGCGAGGAATCTCAGGTATGTCCGCAGGCATTTTGGTCTTGCAGTCAGCACATTCCCACTGCTCCACGAGAACAGAGGCGGTGGCTGGCAGGGGAGAGCCACCATGGAGCTGGGCAGTGAGGAAGGGGAAGGCCACAGGAGGCTATGTGGCTTCTGAGCTGTGCTCCTGTGCCAAAAGCTGCGACTGGCTCCCCTCCTGGCTCCTATCCACGTATTTTCCAGTTCCAGCTCCAAGCCCAGGCCGGACGGAGAGGAGGACCGTGGACGGTCTCACTGCTCAATGGCTTGTTTTGATTCAGTGGAGCTGGAATGAATCCCTTGAGTATATTTCCATTTTATGGAGGAAAAAAAAGGAAATAAGTGTTTAGTGGTGTGTGTGTGTGTGTGTGTGTGTGTGTGTGCGCACAAGAGTGCTTCTAATTACTCCAACAGAGGGGTTAGTTCTGCTAAACTGTGTAACATAACTATGTGCTCCCAGAATAAGGAAGTCTCCAGACTACAACATATTAGCTCCATGTATCCTGAGTATTCACATTTCCTGATGAGCTCACTGTGGTTTTCATCATGGACAAGGCTGCCATGCACTACAGCCCACTGCCAGTGCCGTTTCCTGGGGATTTTTGTTTCGCTGGCAGCCAAAGCATTGATTACTCATGAACATCTTCCTGACAAACACATGATTCTATTATCCCCGTCTTGGAAGACATCCTGTATCTGGAATGCACTGTTGTATTTAGTTTTACAAACATCACAGGAACGTGCCGTGCGACATGTCAGCATTGGTCACTCAGTCTGGTGATGTAACCAGCCAGCCCAGCACCTATCCCTGGGTCTCTGGACTGGCCAGGAGGAGACAGCAATACTGCAACATGTGGCAAGCTTCCTAGTCTGAACCAGATAGTCTAAGCAGGCTGTTTCAGACCCTGACACAATAACACCCAGAGATGCCTGTTCCCCCAATACCCCCAGTCAAGATCAATCCACTTGCGCAGGTATTCCCAAACTGGGGTACAAGATTCACATTTTTCTTTTCTTTTTTTTTAAACATTTCTTCACATTTTCAAACAGTCCATTTATATTTTACAATGGGGCTATACATTTGGGTGAGTTTTTCCCCCCCTCGCCTGAAAAGCCTCGTTTCACTGCGCAAAATAAAATGAAACCATCTAGTGTTCAGCGAAATAACAACAATGTCAAACACAGGTAGCCTAGTCAAATAATCAACATCCAATCACATTAACTGTTATTCTCTCGTGGGAATTCCACTAACGGTCCGTATGTAGCCAAACGTAGCTGCTGCTCATGTTGATATCTGTACTGATGGCGCAAAAGCCATGACAGGGAGACGTAGTGGAGTGCTAATGCGCGTGCAAGCAGTTGCTCCCGATGCCACTTGGGTACACTGCAGCATCCACCCGGAGGCTCTTGCAGCCAAGGGAATGCCTGACAGCTTGAAAGACGTTTTGTACACTACACTGAAAATGGTTAACTTTGTTAAAGCAAGGCCCCTGAACTCTCGTGTATTTTCTGCACTATGGAATGATATGGGCAGCGACCATGTAACACTTTAACAATATACAGAAGCACGCTGGTTATCAAGGGGGAAAGTATTGACATTATTTTTTTTAATTGAGAGACGAGCTTAAATTTTTCTTCACTGACCATATTTTTCACTTGTCTGACCGCTTGCATGATGACGAGTTTCTCACACAATTGGCTTATCTGGGTGATGGTTTTTTCTCGCCTGAATGATCTGAATCTAGGATTACAGGAACTCTCCGCAACTATATTCAGTGTGCAGGACAGAATTGAGGCTATGATTAAGAAGTTGGAGCTCTTCTCTGTCTGCATTAACAAGGACAACACACAGGTATTTCCATTATGATTCCATCATTATGATTTTTGGTGTGCAAATGAACTCAAGCTACGGACTATGTCAAATGTGACATAGCGAAGCACCTGAGTGAGTTGGGTGCGCAATTACGCAGGTACTTATCCAAAAGAGATGACAAACTGGATCCGTTATCCCTTCCATGTCCTGCCTCCAGTCCACTTATCGATATCTGAACAAGAGAGCCTCATCGAAATTGCAACAAGCGATTCTGTGAATTTTTTATTTAAAATCAGAAGCCACTGCCACATTTCTGGATTGGGCTGCACTCAGAGTATCCTGCCTTGGCAAATCGCGCTGTTAAGACACTGATGCCCTTTGCAACCACGTACCTATGTGAGGGTGTATTCTCGGCCTTCACTAGCATGAAAACTAAATACAGGCACAGACTGTGTGTGGAAAATGATTTAATACCGACTCTCTCCAATACAACATTGCAGAGTTACAGTATGTGCATCCTTTCAAGAAACACCGTTCTCATTAACCTGTGGTGAGTTATTCACAATTTCTGAAGAACAAATAAGGTTTAATATGTAAGATGGTTAAATAAAGAGCAAAATTATTGTATTATTATTTGTGCCCTTGTCCTATAAGAGCTCTTTGTCACTTCCCACGAGCCGGGTTGTGACAAACTCACACTCATTCTTATGTATCGTATAGTGTGTGTGTGGCAGTCTTACAATGATGATAAAAACAATATTTGAGAGTGCGCTGACCCTGGTGCTAGAGGGGGTACGCAGATGGAGGTGGACTGTTTGAAGGAGTACGGGACTATAAAAAGTTTGGGAACCACTGCACTAGCGCATAGATATGCTAACCTTAGTCACTATCCCATCTACTGCCCACTCTGCACCAACAGTATACACAGTCTGAATAACTCCAGCATCCTTCCTGGAAGTACGTGCCACATTCCACATTACAACAGGGATTTGGGGGGAGACAAGAGAAATGAAACAACCGCTTACTGGTCAAGTCTGGTCAAATTCCTTCATTACAGGAAGTCAGGCACCAAGGAGGAATTTGTTTTACATAGGTACACAGTTTTGTAAAAACAAAACAAGCAGAGGAAGATTAAAACTTTGTTTTGCCGTTGGTGACTTCAAAGAATGTGTCACATTAGTTTTTTTACAGTCATTCTGCTCATGTACACTATGAATTCCGCTTTGATTTAAACTCAGGGGCAGATGATCAAACAGCACGAGGACTGGTAATCATTGCTGGGGACAACAGTTCTATCAATCTCTTTATAGTATTGAGGCAAACAAGTGGCAATGAGTGTCAGCTGGAAATAGAACCTGCATGATAATTCATTAATACCCCACGCAGCCAGGTGAGGAAGCAGGAAAGTAAGCAAATATGAACAGAGAGACCCTACAAACCTTCATCAGGCAAACTAAACATTGCCCCTATGGATTAGGTCATGCAAATAGTTGAAAAAAGAAAAGTATACCAATCCATTGCTAGCACAAAATCTGTCATTAAAAAATTGGCTAGTGGACTTGCACACATGAAAGTGACACCAGACAAAATAAAATAGGGGGGGGGATGATTTACTTTTCGCTTAATATTTAAAGGAGTCTCTCGCCATTTTAGTAAAGCATATCCACTTGGTCCTGTGCAGATTCTCCACTGAAAAGTACAACATCTTCAGCCAAGACTTGAACAAGAGACCAAACAGAGAACATCAGAGACAAATGTCTAAGATCAAACTATGTTTTACTTCCATGACAAGAAGTCGCTGTACTTAAAGCAATGTTCATTGAAGGTCTTTTTAAAAATATATATTCAAAAAAATACAGCTGTCCCCTGTTCTGTGTGTGTGGCACAAGAAAGTACAGTGGCCTCTACACACAAACCGCTCTTACAGAGCTGCCAGTGGGTGTGCTACATTCCTTGCACGTTGAGGCAGAAAAGATGTGAGAAGCGTGGGGCTGACATAGAAGCCAACCATGAGGAAAATGTCCTTGGGATCAAATGATATCCATCAGGCTACTAGGATATGGTTAAACATACTGACAAGGGCTTTCCAGGTAAGGCCTCATGATCATTGGAACAGTACAACAAATGCAAAATTGTACCAAGATGTAGACCTCAGGATGTACAGTGCTGCTACTTTGACAGGAATCAGATTCCCGTTAACCCAGTGGGGGATACCTGACTGGCACTTGGTGCTTCAATTTCATAAATGTCCAATATGCAGGGCTTCAACTTGCGCCCCTTTGACTTGGCTGTGTGAAAAAAATGGAATTGGTGACATTGGTGCGAGTTGCACATCCTACCTGGTCACCTCAGTCAAAACACTGGGACTGGGAATTGCCACGGACCTGACGATACTATCATGATACTTAGGTGCCGATACAATATGTATTGCTATTCTTACTGTTCTATATGTATTGCGATTCTATACTGTGATTTGATTGCGATTTAATGTTCCAAACATATTGCTCACTATATGTCTGCTGCAGAGAGACAAGAGAGAGACATGAGAAAATTAGTTTTGATCAGTCAAGGAAATAAAGTGTTGAAAACATGTTCGCTCACTATTTAAAAAGTTGGTAAAAAGCTATAGGTGTCGGTACAGCTGACAAGCGCTATACTTTATACCTTTATTTAATATTAGTACAGAAAGATTAAAGGCAAATTCATCTCTATTGGACTAAATAATCAGAAAATTCTGGAGCCCTATTTTGATAGTAAAATAACACCAAAAAAAATGCCCATTTGTCAACTCCAAATTCATGACAATCACTGGATTAGGTTGCATATGAAAATATTTGGAATCATGCATTCCTGCTTGGACGTGTTAGAAGTACCAATTTTTCAAATACCATCTCAGTAGTATACTACACTACTTAATAAATCATTGTGAATGAATTCAAACGGATTTACCCAATAGAGTCAATCCCATTCTGATAGCACCCAGTTTGATTTGAACAAAACCTACCATACATATCTGCCCATTGTAGAAGTGCTCAAAAAGTTACTTTTTGGACCTGAATGCCAAAACGTTCAAGAGATGAATGTGCTCAAAGTTGACCTATTTGGCATATACCACCATACCATGAGACATCCATACCTTAATCACTGGAGAAGATAAACGGCTGAGATTGATATCATTGAAAAGCTTACAAACAGGGTTGACATACTATTTTCACATTTCATGGAAGAAATATCTTTTCTTAAAAGAAACTCATTTTTTAAACCTCAAATGACATGTATCTTTTTTGGACCCCAGGAAGAGTAGATGCTGCCTTGGTAACAGCTAATGGGGATCTTAATAAAATACTACATCTAAATATGCATAAACTCCCATAAACTCCCATGTTGATTCACATATTCTTCATATTCACATTTGACCAGTGGTTCCCAACCAGGGGTACTAGGACCCCTGGAGGGTACTTGGTCTACCCGCAGGGGGTACCTTGAGAAGACTCATGAGAACATAGGGTTACTGGTAAAATGCACATGAGGGGGTACTACAGGGGTACTCTGGGTAGAGAAAAATTCAGTTGGTGGTACAGTAACCAGTAACCTTGGTGGCACAGTAAAAGTTTTGGAACCACTGGCTAAGACCTTATAGGTTTTTGAGTTGTGCCCGCCATCGGTTGAGACCCATGCTCTTGAATACAGGCCGCTCTGGGTGTCATGTTTTGGATGATACATTTACTAAAAATAGAATCAAATTGAAATTTCAACTTTCAAATGGTACCACAAAGATGGTTGGAGGTCCACACATCAGAGAATGTTGACTTGAACAGGAATCTGTTGTTTTAAATTATACTGTCAATCCTTCATAGGAAACCTATGGAAACCATAGAAATATAGATAATAGAATAGACATGACCGTTTAAGTTGACATTCGACGGTGGGTGGACCGGCCACTATCATTGTGGTAGAAATTAGCAGTTAAAATGACAAATCACTTCAAATGTCTAATGGTGTACCAGCTAAATTTCAGTGGTCTGAAGGGATAGGTCAATTCTATTAATTATATTTATATGAATGAAATAACACCGTAAATGGAAAGAGGGGGCTCATGGGTAGATGGCAGTAAGAGCTGAGAGAGGTGACATTAAAATGGTGAGTGAGAGAGAGAGAGGAAGGGGTTGTCCAGACTGTTGAAACACTCTTGGTTTGACCAACAGACAACAGAAAGACAAAGAAAACAGTTATGAGCTGAACATAACAGTATGCCAGTGGAAGGGAGGACATTGGCAGGTGACTCAACTGTGGTGTGTGACTATTATGATTTCCCATTGTAGCCAATTCAGTTGCAGTAATTCAGTTATTTTATTTTTCTGTAATCCCATTATCAATTTGGCATTACCAGTTTTAATCACTTAATTAATAAACAAATTGGTAGGTCTACCATTACTTGTTACTTCTGTGAACTTTCATTATACTCCCTATTCATGAGGGAGGGAAATTTGAAAATATCTTAAAGAAATCTTGGTTTTTGGGGGAATGTTTCAAACTTACAGAAGGTAAACAATACCTCCAAAACTAAATATACTAAGCAAAAAAAGAAACTTCCCTTTTTCAGGACCCTGTCTTTCAAAGATAATTGGTAAAAATCCAAATAACTTCACAGAGCTTCATTGTAAAGGGTTTAAACACTGTTTCCCATGCTTGTTCAATGAACCATAAACAATTAATGAACATGCACCTGTGGAACTGTCGTTAAGACACTAACAGCTTACAGACGGTAGGCAATTAAGGTCACAGTTATGAAAACTTAGGACACTAAAGAGGCCTTTCTACTGACTCTGATAAACACCAAAAGAAAGATGCCAGGGTCGCTGCTCATCTGCGTGAACGTGCCTTAGGCATGCTGCAAGGAGGCATGAGGACTGCAGATGTGGCCAGGGCAATAAATTGCAATGTCCGGACTGTGAGACACCCAAGACAACGCTACAGGGAGACAGGACGGACAGCTGATCGTCCTCGCAGTGGCAGACCATGTGTAACAACACCTGCATAGGATCGGTACATCTGAACATCACACCTGCGAGACAGGTACAAGATGTCAACAACAACTGCCCGAGTTACACCAGGAACGCACAATCCCTCCATCAGTGCTCTGTCCACAATAGGCTGAGAGGCTGGACTGAGGGCTTGTAGGACTGTTGTAAGGCAGGTCCTCACCGTCAACAACGTCGCCTATGGGCACAAAACCACCGTCGCTGAACCAGACAGGACTGGCAAAAAGTGCTCTTCACTGATGAGTCACGGTTTTGTCTCACCTGGGGTGATGGTCGGATTCGCGTTTATCGTCGAAGGAATGAGCGTTACACCGAGGTCTGTACTCTGGAGCGGGATCGATTTGGAGGTGGAGAGTCTGTCATGGTCTGGAGCGGTGTGTCACAGCATCATCGGACTGAGCTTGTTGTCATTGCAGGAAATCTCAACGCTGTGCGTTACAGGGAAGACATCCTCCTCCCTCATGTGGTACCCATCCTGCAGGCTCATCCTGACATGACCCTCCAGCATGACAATGCCACCAGCCATACTGCTCGTTCTGTGCGTGATTTCCTGCAAGACAGTTATGTTAGTGATCTGCCATGGCCAGCGAAGAGCCCGGATCTCAATCTCATTGAGCACGTCTGGAACCTGTTGGATCGGAGGGTGAGAGCTAGGGCCATTCCCCCCAGAAATGTCCAGGAAATTGCAGGTGCCTTGGTGGAAGAGTGGGGTAACATCGCACAGCAAGAACTGGCGAATCTGGTGCATTCCATGAGGAGATGCACTGCAGCAGTTAATGCAGCTGGTGGCCACACCAGATACTGACTGTTACTTTTGATTATTTTGACCCCCCCCCCCCCCCCTTTGTTCAGGGACACATTATTCAATTTCTGTTAGTCAGATGTCTGTGGAACTTGTTCAGTTTGTCTCAGTTGTTGAATCTGATGTTAATACAAATATTTACATGTTAAGTTGCTGAAAATAAAACGCAGTTGACAGTGAGAGGACACTTCTTTTTTTGCCTAGTTTATAAGTGTTGACATTTCAGTAGTTGGCAGTGGTCTTTTCATCAACGTTGTGTTTTTATGCATTTCTGATACCTTAAGACTTTCTGGTAAATGTTTAAGACCCATTTTCCATTTGTTTATACAGAAATCAAAGCCTTTACTCATGTCAAATTCTTAAAATGGAAAATGGTAAAACAAAAATAAAAGTATCTATACCTTTATTTCCCCCAAAATATAGACTTAGCTTTCATTTGATACCCAATTTAATATGCTCCTATGAACTTCACTTTTGTGCCTATGGGTACTTTGATGGAAATGCCCATCTCTTAAGTGAAGGTTGGTATCTAGCCTCCAAAGAGCGTCCACCCCTGACTGCCTACTCACAGCTTTTGAGGTAAGGCATCCAAATGGAAATCACAGCCTGATCTCTTTTGGTCCAGAAGTGAAAGTATGCAAGAACATTTGAAAAATGTGTTATCAATCTTTTTGGTGTTTGAAGGAACATTACTCTTACCTTGCATTGCTGAATTGACAGGCTCCCAATTTGCAAGGCTAATTTAACTTAATATATCAAACAAATAAAAAACTGCTGTATATCATGTCATATCCCTAAATTGGGAAGAAACAAATGCACTGCGATGATTTGGGCTAAAAGTACTTCTCCATATTTCACAATGAACTTGCGTTACAGATGTGTATTGAGGTACTAGAGCTGAAACAAATCCCAAAATGAGTTCATACCCCACCACCTGACCAAATATCAGGCACACTACATCCTCAATCTTTGTAGAAAAACACTGAACACCTGTGGACAAACATGACCATGTTGTCCACACTCCATTTTTGGACAGGCATCCAAACTTCTATAAATCAAGAGGCAGCTGCTATGCAGCCTTTATGAAAATACCTCACCATTAACTAAAAGCTCACCAAGTCTTAATCAGTCCCTCCAGGATTCCGTGGCTATTTTTGTGTAGCAAAATTAAATGATTCCTTGCATATTATGCAATCACCACACTATTTCCTCATAAAACAGTCAAAGTATCACAATATTATCGAAGTTCAAAGGAGGGCTTTCAATTTCAACCAATCACCACACTTTTTCCGCATAATGTGGTTCCATCATATGGTACCTAAGATCGGCAGGTAGCCTAACGGTTAGAGCGTGGGGCCAGAAACCGAAAGGTCACTGGTTCGAATACCTGAGCTGACAAGGCACTTAACTCTTATTTGCACTAGGGGCCCCATACTACCATAGCTAGCCCTGTAAAACAACACATAAAATAACATGTTTTTTTAAAACTTAACATGCCACATGTCAAACTTTTTCCTGGTCAGTGCATTTTTGTGACAAATTGGTCAAAATCATTGCATTTTGCCATGCAAAACGTCAGAATTGCCACAGCAAAATCAAGCATTTTTGCCCGCAAATATGATAAAAAATCCCAACTAAATCCTGGATGGACTGCTTATTATAGCGTCCAGAGTAAGTACTGTTGATTCTCTCCATTCTGATTGAGATAGAGAGCATCATAAAAGAGAAATTGTTAATGTGGAGATTCAGTTAATGGGGTAGTGTTTTAGGTGAGAGTCCAATGAGAGACTAGCTGGAATCCTGAGGAATGAGAGGAGCTCTAAACATCCAATAAGTGGATCTATAAATCAAACAACACCTCCAGCTTACATATCTGAGTAAACGGCAGGATAGTAAAGCAGAGGAGAGGCCTGGCGGTGTATGCCAGAGACACCAAAGAGAAGCAGCTTAGTCTGACTGGAGCATGGGAGTCAGTCGGACAGGACTCCCATTGTTTACTTGGTCAGCATCTCGCCCACAGCCCCAGCACAACAACCGCAGTTTAGCAGTGACATTTTCAGCAGTGTTCAGTTACGTCACTGCAAACAAAAGCTCTGCAGGTACCTGCCTCATCCTTCACGTCGCACGAGGTGAGGAGGGTGGTCTTAAAACTCAAGCAAAACAAAATGAAGACTGAGTCACAGAGGGAGAATGTGTGATGGTTGTGAGGTGTCCAAGTGTGGTATGCGTTGGGAAGCCAGGGCCTTTAGCAGATCCTTTGATGATGTGCCGCCTGCTTCATTTAATGGGCTTAGAAAGGTCAAATGGTATTGTGGAGAGTTTCCAGCTTTACACCGATGGACTTCACCAACCAACGTCACAAGTGTCCTAGAGAGAAGAACATGGTTCTATTGACACCTTTTTTAGTTAGCTGGTATGCTACAATGTAGCCCTTTCAACCTCAATGAGACTGGTTGAAGTGCACATTGGACTGTATGAAAGCTTCTTCTTTACAGAGTAATAGACATTTCGGAAACAATATGACAGACACACACACCACTTCCTAAGCCTTTATCTACCATCAGTTCTTTCAGTCTTGTTAAGATGGACAGGGGCAGCACAATTTCAGTCTGAAATACTCCAAATTATATTCAACAATTACAGGTACTAAATTATGTTTGTTATCAGACTGTCACATATTTCCATGGAGGAGACAAGACGAATTGCGCCTAGTAATTCAGTGACCCTGACGTTCAGTGTTGAATGCTCTCTGGAATGTGAGTGACCTCTCACCCAGTGTTTTGCCTAGAACTCAGCAACACATAAGTTAATAACCTCTTAGGGCTAAGGGGCAGTGTCAGGAAGTTTGGATGAATGACGTGCCCAAAGTAAACTGCCTGTTACTCAGGCCCAGAAGCTAGGGTATGCATGTAATTGGTAGCATTGGATAGAAAACACTCTGAGGTTTCTAAAACTGTTAAAAATAATGTCTGTGAGTATAACAGAACTGATATGGTAGGAAAAAATCCAAGGAAAATCCATCCGGAAAATGTTTCAAGTCACAGTCCATTTCAATACTTTTCTATGGGATATTCAAAGGAATTCCTCCCAGATTGTTGACATCTAGTGGAAGCCATAGGAACTGCAGTCTTTAGAAAGAGTTTCAGGCTTGTTTTTTGAAAAATTATTGAGTAGTTGTAGTTTTTCCAAGCTGTCATTAGAAATGTAGTCTTGTTGCGCGCGTAAATGAGGTGCAAGCTCTTCGTTATTTATCTTCCCTATCGAACATACTATTCTCCGTCTTAAATGTTATTGTTTATTTAGATATTAGAGTACCTGAGGATTAATTAGAAACTTCGTTTGACTTGTTTGGACGAACTTTACTGATAACTTTTGGATTCGTTTGTATGCATGTTGAACGAGTGAATTACTGAATCAAGCGCGCCAACTAAACACATTTTTGGGATATAAAGGACTTTATCGAACAAAATTACCATTTGTTGTGTAGCTGGGACCCTTGGGATTGCAAATAGAGGAAGATCTTCAAAAGGTAAGTGATTTATTTTAACGCTATTTGTTACTTTTGTGACGCCTGTGCTGGTTTGGAAAAGTATTTTGGTGTGGGGCGCTGTCGTCAGATAATCGCCGGGTATGCTTTTGCCATAAAGCCTTTTTGAAATCTGACAACGCGGTTGTATTAACAAGAAGTTAAGCTTTTAAAATCTAGGACACTTGTATGTTCATGAATGTTTAATATTACAATTGTCATTTGAATTTGGCCCGCTCCAGCTTCACCTGATGTTGTCGATTTTGATCCCGTTAACGGGATCCGTGCGCTAAGAGTCTGTAGAGTTGACATAAGTGAGAAGGAGAGAAACAAATAGAAGGGGAGTTGGGTATATGTTGGGGGTTGTTTAAGAATCAATCAATCAATCAATGACCACATAAATACCTGAAATAACAAACTTGTATCGAATTTAAAATACTATAAGACTGATGTGAAAGGATATGGGCCTGCAATTCACTTTCATCAAAGCATTATACAAAGGGTCCATGTAATGATATTAGCATACGCAACAATTTTGTAATAAACATCAAAGTCATTCTGATCATTTCTCTGTCATTTGTGTGGCACATGTTTCATTTCCTCGTTGTGGACTTGATGGTAGTAAATTCAAATAGAGAGATAAAGGCGCTGGAAGTGTCCGATTCCAATACAAACATAAAACACTCACGATAACCATCACAACACACTGAAATTATTTCAGCACATTGATTCCATTACCCCTGAATCCCAAGGCAAAAATATATAGGGCCGGATGTAGTAAAAGTCAAACGATTTGTGATTAGGCCTTTCCTTTGGCATCATCAGGGAGCAATTCCTTAACCAGACTGATGTTGGAGCAGCCAGAGCAGAATATACACTGCACCTGGCACCTACTACCATAACCTGTTCAAAATGCACTGGCACCTACTACCATAGCCTGTTCAAAATGCACTGGCACCTACTACCATAGCCTGTTCAAAATGCACTGGCACCTACTACCATAGCCTGTTCAAAATGCACTGGCACCTACTACCATAGCCTGTTCAAAATGCACTGGCACCTACTACCATAGCCTGTTCAAAATGCACTGGCACCTACTACCATAGCCTGTTCAAAATGCACTGGCACCTACTACCATAGCCTGTTCAAAATGCACTGGCACCTACTACCATAGCCTGTTCAAAATGCACTGGCACCTACTACCATAGCCTGTTCAAAATGCACTGGCACCTACTACCATAGCCTGTTCAAAATGCACTGGCACCTACTACCATAGCCTGTTCAAAATGCACTGGCACCTACTACCATAGCCTGTTCAAAATGGACTGGCACCTACTACCATAGCCTGTTCAAAATGCACTGGCACCTACTACCATAGCCTGTTCAAAATGCACTGGCACCTACTACCATAGCCTGTTCAAAATGCACTGGCACCTACTACCATAGCCTGTTCAAAATGCACTGGCACCTACTACCATAGCCTGTTCAAAATGCACTGGCACCTACTACCATAGCCTGTTCAAAATGCACTGGCACCTACTACCATAACCTGTTCAAAGGCACTGGCACCTACTACCATAACCTGTTCAAAAGCACTTAAATATTTGTTCTTGCCTATTGACCCTCAAAAGGCACACATACACAATCCATGTCTCAATTGTCTCAAGGCCTAAAAATCATTCTTTAACCCATCTCCTCCCCTTCATCGGCACTGATTGAAGTGGAATTAACAAGTGACATCAATAAAGGATAATAGCTTTCCTGGTCAGTCTGTCATGTTAAGAGCGGGTGTATACAGTACCAGTCAAAAGTTTAGACACCTACTCATTCAAGGGTTTTTCTATATATTTTTTACTGTTTTCTACATTGTAAAATAATAGTGAAGACAACAAAACTATGCAATAACACATATGGAATCATGTAGTAACAAAAAGTGTTTAAAAAATCTAAATATATTTTAATATAACTTTTGACTGGTACTGTATGTGTGACTCACCACCTGGATTAGGTCTTATGTAGCAATTTTAAATTGTGTTTTTTACATTGGATAAAAGTAAAGACTACAAAATGGTAAATCATACACTGCATTGTTGAGGAACAACGGGAAAGTAATTCTGCTTTGAAAGTTGATGATAAATGATAAACTTGTAAAATTACTTTTGAGAAAATGGCTTTTGAATGTTTTGGTAGTGAAGAGCCCTACTTTGTCTACACCCATTCAGCATCATTCACACCCTCTTAAGCAATAGCCCCACTCATCTCGTTTCACCCTCGGAGCGTTCAGAGCGCACACTTGACGCTCTGGCCAATGATTTGTTAACTTATGGATAACATAAAAACAGCCAAACCAGCCCTGCTGACAACAATTTCATTACGCTTTTTTGTGGACGTTTACTGACACCGGCCATATTCAACGCATGTTGTACACTTTAGCTTAAGACATGTAGCTAGCTAGCTAGGTAAACACTTAATCTAGCTAGGTAAACAACATGTAAGATCACACACGTCACGTTAGCTAACGAGGCAGCCAGCTAACGTTAGCTAGTTAAACAACAATAAACTGTGCCAAATCATGTCGTTACTACCCTGCATGAATATGCTAGGAGCTAACCACCCAAGTTCAACGTTAGCTAGCTAACATTAGGCTCTAACTAGCAAAGCAAACAGCTGTGGGATACGAATAATAACTTCAGCTAGGGAGCCAGCCAGCTAACGTTAGATAGCCAGCTAACAGTACACTTTAGCTTGAAAATTGAGGCTATGATTAATAAGTTGGAGCTTTTCTGTCTGCATTAACAAGGACAACACACAGGTCTTTCCATCATTGCATGATTTTTTTGTATGCAAATTAACTCAAGCTTGCGGACAATGTCAACTGCATTATAGCGAAGCACCTGAGTGAGTTGGGTGCGCAATTACGCAGGTACTTTCCCGAAACGGATGACACAACCAACTGGATTCGTTATCCCTTTAATTTTGATGAGGCTCTCTGAACAAGAGAGCCTCATCAAAATTGCAACAAGCGGTTCTGTGAAAATTGAATTTTAAAATCAGAAGCCACTGCCAGATTTCTGGATTGGGCTGCGCTCAGAGTATCCTGCCTTGGCAAATCGAGCTGTTAAGACACATGCCCTTTGCAACCACGTACCTATGTGAGAGTGGATTCTTGGCCTTCACTAGCATGAAAACTAAATACAGGCACAGACTGTGTGGAAAATGATTTAATACCGACTCTCTCCAATACAACATTGCAGAGTTACAGTATGTGTATCCTTTCAAGCACACCGTTCTCATTAACCTGTGGTGAGTTATTCACAATTTCTGAAGAACAAATAAGGTTTTATATGTAAGATGGTTAAATAAAGAGCACAATAATTTATTATGGTATTTTTATTTGTGCCCTTGTCCTATAAGAGCTCTTTGTCACTTCCCACGAGCTGGGTTGTGACAAACTCACACTCATTCTTATGTATCGTATAGTGTGTGTGTGGCAGTCTTACAAAGATGGCAAAAAAACTATATTTGAGAGTGTCGCTGACCCTGGTAATAGAAGGGGTACGCTGCTGGAGGTTGAATGTTTGAAGCGGTATGGGACTATAAAACGTTTGGGAACCACTGTCATAGGTTCTCAATGGATGAATTGCAAGCAAGTGAAATGGAATCAGCCATGACATTCTGAACGCAGTAATCAATGTCAGTGGTGCTGTGGTTGGTCTCTGGTTACGGAGTTGAGGTGTATCCATCCTGAACTTGAGCTGGCCACATGTCTCTCCTGTTTATGGGATACATGTTGTCCTTGTATGTCTGTTGTATCTTAATCCCAAAGTCACAACAAGGACCAGACTTCTGAATCTATGACATTTCACTCCTGATGACTCCACTTAATGTGTACCGTCTGTGCACCTCCCCCTTCCCATCTATTTCTGTGCCTCTATCCATCCTACTGTACATTAGGAACGCCTGCTCTTTCCACAATTGAGACATGGATTGTGTATGTGTGCCATTCAGAGGGTGAATGGGCAAGACAAGATTTAAGTGCCATTGAACAGGGCATGGAAGTAATGCCAGGCGCACCGGTATGACTGTGTTAAGAACTGCAACGCAACAGTTTCCCGTGTGTATATAGAATAGTCCACCACTCAAAGGACATCCAGCCAACTTGACACAACTGTGGGAAGCATTGGAGTCAACATGGAACACGCATCCCTGTGGAACACTTTGGCACCTTGTAGAGTCCATGCCGACGAATTAAGACTGTTCTGAGAGCAAACAGGGGTGCAACTCAATATTATGAAGGTGTTCCCAATGTTTTGTACACTCAGTGTATGTTTGCTGCAGAGACGAGAGAGCATGAGAAAATGAGTTTTGATCAAAATCAGAGAAATAAGTGCGGAAAACATGTCGGCTCACCATTTAAAAAGATTGAGAACAAGTTATAGATTGGAAAATACTAGCGCTAGCTAACGCTACCTACAGTAGCAAAAAAGTCAAATATCGATATATCGGCCCAAAATAATATTGCGATATGTACAGTTGAAGTCGGAAGTTTACATACACTTAGGTTGGAGTCATTAAAACTTGTTTTTCAACCTCTCCACAAATTTCTTGTTAACCAAATATAGTTTTGGTAAGTCAATTAGGACATCTACTTTTGTGCATGACAAGTACTTTTTCCAACAATTGTTTACAGACAGATTATTTCACTGTATCACAATTCCAGTGGGTCAAAAGTTCACATACACTAAGTTGACTGTGCCTTTAAGCCTTTGAACAGCTTGGAAAATTCCAGAAATTGATGTCTTGGCTTTAGAAGCTTCTGAAAGGCTAATTGACATAATTTGAGTCAATTGGAGGTGTACCTGTGGATGTATTTCAAGGCCTACCTTCAAACTCAGTGCCTCTTTGCTTGACATCATGGGGAAATCAAAAGAAATCAGTCAAGACATCAGATTTTTTTTTGTAGACCTCCACAAGTCTGGTTCATCCTTGGGAGCAATTTCCAAACACCAGAAGGTACCACGTTCATCTGTACAAACAATAGTACGCAAGTATAAACACCGTGGGACCACGCAGCCGTCATACCGCTCAGGAAGGAGACACGTTCTGTCTCCTAGAGATGAACGTATTTTGGTGCGAAAAGTGCAAATCACTCCCAGAACAACAGCAAAGGACCTTGTGAAGATGCTGGTAGAAACAGGTACAAAAGTATGTATATCCACAGTAAAAACGAGTCCTATATTGACATAACCTAAAAGGCCGCTCAACAAGGAAGAAGCCACTGCTCCAAAACCGCCGTAAAAAAGCCAGACTACGGTTTGCAACTGCACATGGGGACAAAGATCGTACTTTTTGGAGAAATGTCCTCTGGTCTGATGAAACAAAAATGGAACTGTTTGGCTATAATGACCATCGTTATGTTTGGAGGAAAAAGGGGGAGGATTGCAAGCCGAAGAACACCAAGACTTCAGTCAGGAAGTTAAAGCTTGGTCGCAAATGGGTCTTCCAAATGGACAATGACCGCATGCATACTTCGAAAGTTGTGGCAAAATGGCTTAAGGACAACAAAGTCAAGGTATTGGAGTGGCCATCACAAAGCCAAGACCTCAATCCTATAGAAAAATGTGTGGGCAGAACTGAAAGTGTGTGCGAGCAAGACAGGCCTAGAAACCTGACTCAGTTACACCAACTCTGTCAGGAGGAATGGGACGAAATTCACTGAACTTATTGTGGGAAGCTTATGGAAGGCTACAAAAAAAACGTTTGACCCAAGTTAAACAATTTAAAAAGGCAATGCTACCAAATACTAAATTGAGTGCATGTAAACTTCTGACCCACTGTGAATGTGATGAAAGAAATAAAAGCTGAAATAAATCATTCTCTACTATTATTCAGACATTTAACATTCTTAAACTAAAAAGTATTGATCCTATCTGACCTAAGACAGGGAATTTGTATTAAGATTAAATGTCAGGAATTGTGAAAAACTGAGTTAAATTGTATTTGGCTAAGGTGTATGTAAACTTCCGACTTCATCTGTATCCATTTTCTCCCCCTTCACTAGTCAATGCAACGGTAAAGGTAAGCTCGTGTGTGGAGAGGAATATTGCAACAAGTGGCATGCAGTGAACAGATCTCTGTGTTTGGGACAATAACATCCATTTTGACACACACAGAGACTTCCTGAGTGAAGTTGTCTAACACCACAGGCTCTAGGCCTATGCAGAGCAGGACAGCCTGGCAGATGAGGAGTGGAGCTTGGTGATATATATAGCCTAATCGTCACTTGCCTGAAAAGATTAGAAACACATTTTCAGAGCTTGAGTTGTAAACGCTTTTTCTTGGTGCATTCTTCATCTGTGGTTATTTAGTTTGCTGGGGGCCTGTTTTGACCGCAAAATGCATTTCGTGCTTAGCCCCATCCGTTTTTTTTTTTTCATTCTACAGATGTATTCCAAGCGTTAGTAAATGACTCATTTTCTTTTTTATGGCGTGGAGGAAATCTGCAAATAATAACAATTTACATACCAGCTAAAACTCGAGCCAAATTGCTTGGTGGGGTATGTTAAAACACTATGGTGTATCTTCATTAAAAAGTTCAAAGCTAGAATCCCACTGATTTGGCCTTTGACCAAAGTGTCACACCGCAGTGGGGACACCAGAACTGGCCGCCTTATAGGCTACGTGCTGCCTCACTTGTCTGTACTTTCTCCATTTGCAAAAAATAAATACATGAACAACATATGAATGCGTTTGGTTTCATCCAATTCTCTAATTGTCTTAAACATATCATTTTAGAGGAAGCGCACAATTTAGAAACCATGAAGTGTATTAGTCCAAATGTGGCTGTTATAAATGTTCATGTTTACTCAGCTTTTGGTTGCTTACTGTAATGCAATCTAATGTGCCACATATGGGCCAGTGAATCTTCTCTCCAGTCTCAGACACATTGACTGAAGCTGCTCTTGGGGGTCTTCCACACGCACAATGCCTCCTAAATGCCACATCACCACAAATCAACATGGAAGTATTAAAGGGGGGGGGGGGGGGGGGGGGGAATACGATAAACAAAACACACACGGACCATATATTGGAACCCAAGCACACATGGGTGTCCAAAGACATCTGAAGACATGAGTGATGTTTGGCTGAACTAGTGGTACTGCTTCTATATTTAACTACCACCCTACAGGGGATGGATGTTTGGAGGATGATGCTGTGAGGATGCGCTCATAGCTCATTGATCCCTAGGAGATGGAGTGTGAAGATGGCTCTGCAGTGTGATACATTAGTGCTATAACTCACAGAGCAGCACAGCCATGATGGCCACCACCAGAGCAGGCCCAGTGACTCACACAGGAAGAGACCACAATACCCCACAGCACAACATCCTCAAAATAAGTATATTTGTTCTTCACTAAGAGCTTGTGTCTCCTTTGTAAAATCCCATAAACACCCATGCATAAACAAGGTTCCTGGAATGTTCACCTAAAACCATTGACACTGGCCAGAGACCTTCAGACTTCAGCTGCAGCTCTGGCATCTACATTGCATTCATGTAGATTTGTCATTCATTAAATGCACTTTTTTTTCTTTTTAAGTTCCCGAAGTCATTCTGATTCCCATGTAAAATAGCCATTTGAGTGACTAAAATATCACAGCTCTTTGAAATGCGTACATATTAAGCCCAATTCCATCTTTTCTGCTGTTTAATGTTTCAACTAATTAATCTGGTTGTTATATACATACATTTTGTTATTCTAAGCCGATCAGATGTTTAATGAAAACTTATGGCTTGGGGGCAGTATTTCGACATCTGGATGAGAAGCATGCCCAAAGTAAACTGCCTGTTACTCAGGCCCAGAAGCTAGGATATGCATATAATTGGTATATTTGGATAGAAAACTCTAAAGTTTCCAAAACTGTTAAAATAATGTCTGAGTATAACAGAACTGATATGGCAGGCGAAAACCTGAGAAATCAATCCAGGAAGTGGTATTTTTTTGATGTGGGTAGTTTTCAATTGAATGCCTATTAAGTATCTAATGGGTTAGGTTGCAGTTCCTATGGCTTCTACCAGATGTCAAACTTTAGACATTGTTTCAGGCTTGTTTTCTGAAATATGAAGAAGAATGAGACCTTTCTGTCTGTGGACTGTAGAATCATGCAGCACTGGTTTGCGCGCATGACCGAGTGCACGCCCTTTGTTGTTTTTCCTTTCTATTGAATACGCTATTGTCCGGTTGAAATATTATCGATTATTTAGACAATTGACAACCTGAGGATTAATTATAAACATCGTTTGACATGTTTCGACGGACTTTACCGGTACTATTAGGATGTAATCGTATGCATGTTTTGACCGCCTTTGAGCCAGTGGATTACTGAACAAAACACGCCAACAAAAGATTTTTGGGGATATAAAGAGGGACTTTATCAAACATTTATTGTGTATCTGGGACTCTTGTGACTGCAACCAGATGAAGATCTTCAAAGGTAAGTGATTAATTTTATCACTATTTCTGACTTTCGTGACTCCTCTATTTGGTTGGAAAATGTTTGTATGCTTTGTAAGCGGGGCGCTGTCCTCAGATAATCGCATGGTATGCTTTCGCCGTAAAGAGTTTTTGAAATCTGACAAAGCAGCTGGATTAACAAGAAGTTTCATCTGTAAGCCGATGTATAACACTTGTATTTTTATGAATGTTTATTATGACTATTTCTGTATTTTGAATATGGCGCTCTGCAATTTCACAGGATGTTGTCGAGGTGGGTTGCTAGCGGAACGCCTGCGCCAGAAAGGTTACGTTACACATAATTGTCTAAGTTCAACCTAGTGGCCAAAATCAAAGTTCAGATAAATAAATTGTTCTGATCTTTTTAGTACCTTTTGAGATAAGTCAGCATACTTTATTTACAACTGAGATGTGACAAATACACATTTACTTGAATGCACCAAAAACAACAACAGGTATTTGACCTTACAGTGAAATGCTTACTTAAAAGCATTTAACCAACAATGCAGTTTTAAGAAAACACCTAGAAAAAGTAAGAGAACAATAACAAATAATTACAAGAGCAGCAGTAAATAACAATAGCGGGGCTATATACAGGGGGTACCGGTACAGAGTCAATGTGCGGGGGCACCGGTGTCGAGGTAATATGTACATGTACGTAGAGTTATTAAAGTGACCACGCATAAATAATAGAGTAGCAGAGCGTAAAAGGGGGGGGGTTGCAAATAGTCTGGGTAGTCATTTGATTAGATATTCAGGAGTCTTATGGCTTGGGGGTAGAAGCTGTTTAGAAGGCACTGGACCTAGACTTGGCACTCCGGTACAGCTTGCCGTGCGGTAACAGAGAACAGTCTATGACTGGGGTTGCTGGAGTCTAACAATTTTTAGGGCCTTCCTCTGACACCGCCTGGTATAGAGGTCTTGGATGGCAGGAAGCTTGGCCCTAGTGATGTACTGGGCCGTACGCACTACCCTCTGTAGTGCCTTGCGGTCAGAGGCCGAGCAGTTGCCATACCAGGCAGTGATGCAAACCGTCCGGATGCTCTCGATGGTGCAGCTGTTAAAGCTTTTGAAGATCCGAAGACCCATGCCAAATCTTTTCAGTCTCCTGGAGGGGGAATAGGTTTTGCCGTGCCCTCTTCACAACTGTCTTGGTGTGCTTGGACCATGTTAGTTTGTTGGTGATGTGGACACCAAGCAACTTGAAGCTCTCAACCTGCTCCACTATAGCCTTGTCAATGAGAATGTGGTCATGCTTGGTCCTCCTTTTCCTGTAGTCCACAATCATCTCCTTTGTCTTGATCAAATTGAGGGAGAGGTTGTTGTCCTTGCACTACATGGTCAGGTCTCTGACTTCCTCCTCATCGTTGTCGGTGATCAGGCCTACCACTGCTGGGTCATCAGCAACCTTAAGTGATGGTGTTTGTGTCGTGCAGTCATGAGTGAACAGGGAGTAAAGGGGACTGAGCACACACCCCTGAGGGGCCCCTTTGTTGAGGATCAGCGTGGCGGTTGTGTTTTATCTACCCTTACCACCTGGGGGCGGCTCGTCAGGAAGTCCAGGATCCAGTTGCAGAGGGAGGTGTTTAATCCCAGGGTCCCTAGCTTAATTATGAGCTTTGAAGGAACTACGGTGTTGAACGCTGAGCTGTAGTCAATGAATAGCATTCTCACATAGACGTTCCTCTTGTCCAGGTGTGAAAGGGCAGTGTGGAGTGCAATAGAGATTGCATCATCTGTGGATCTGTTGGGGCGGTATGCAAATTGGAGTGGGTGTAGGGTTCTCTGGGATAATGGTGTTTATGTGAGCCATTACCAGCCTTTCAAAGCATGTCATGGCTACAGACATGAGTGCTACGGGTCGGTAGTCATTTAGGCAGGTTACCTTTGTGTTCTTGGGCACAGGGACTATGGTGGTCTGCTTGAAACATCTTGGTATTACAGACTCAGACTTGTGAAAAGGCAGTGCTAATATATGCACATGATAGCATATTTCATGAGCATTCCTTGATATGGGTTTTTCATCCTAGCAGTCATACCTGCATGTCACATTCTCACAGTAGCAGCATACCGTGGCGAACTACAATTAAGTAATAATGCCAGAAAAGCTAGTGTTTGGAGGATATACTGTCACGGGTGTTAGGCCCAAGACGAAGACGAGTGCTGACAAACCGTGCCAATATATACTCCAAACAACGGCTTCGAGGGCAATATCACTTTTATACAACAGATTATAAACATATTCAAATAACGATTGACATATTTTCATTAAAAACAAAATTTATGAATTTTTCATACTACCACAAGATATAGTCCTGTCACAAATCTAGGGTTGCTACCCAAGCCGGCTGGTTGTTCATTCTATCGGTTCGGGTGCCAGAGACACGACCCAGTCATTCAGTCTTTATGTTCAGTATCTATGGATGAGATCTAGTTGTTTGTTCTAAAATGTTCCATTGCCATACTGGCTGGCAACATTCTTATCCCTTGCTTGCTAGCTAGCCAACTATGGCTAACTTGGTGATGGTCAAAAAGTCAGAATAACAGCAATGTAGCTGCATTTGCTTAAGCAGTTTTTTCTAGTAACATTATTTGGATACCTCCTTAAGAGCTAATGAAGCGTGATTTTTGTCTTGCATAGAAAATGTACCTAATCGTCTGTTGTTCGGAGGAGCTAGCCAACAACACAGCTAAAACAATCACTTCAAACTGAAGCTGGAAAGACTGCAAACTAGCTACACCTTTTACCTTATTTCAATTGACATTTCTTTGCATATATCCATAAAAATGATACCAGCTGATTCATGATTTAGACTGGATGAGAAACGCTGCCTGCCTATCTGTCTCGTCCCAACTCCTTCACTACTATGGGACAGCCGGAGGTCAAATTTGAATATTGAAACCCAGTTGAAAATGTCGGAGAGACAGCAAGGTTTATACAGATCTCCGCTGTTGAAAACAAATTGTTAGTCTAAAAGAAATGTTAGATAATGTCTAGAGGCTTTTATAGTGGAGATCAAGTTTATAAATTGCTTGGCTGGGCTGATGAGATAGTGGATTGCGCAGTCAGATGAAACAGAGTAAATAGGCATTTTAACGTAATAGATATAGCCGGTGGTAACTTGTGGAATAGACACCGGCTGCAATGCGGTTTTAGCCAATCAGCATTCAGGATTAGACCCACCCGTTGTATAACAAGATAATTGATTTCAGGTATCACAGCTACAAGCAGGCTGCCATGTGCCTTTACTGAGGAGAGGCTTGCGTCTGGCCACTCTACCATAAAGGCCTGATTGGTGGAGTGCTGCAGAGATGGTTGTTCTTCTGGAAGGTTCTCCCATCTCCACAGAGGAACTCTGGAGCTCTGTCAGAGTGACCATCGGGTTCTTGGTCACTTCCTTGACCAAGGCCCTTCTCCCCCGATTGCTCAGTTTGGCCGGGCGGCCAGCTCTAGGAAGAGTCTTGGTAGTTCCAAACTTCTTCCATTTAAGAATGATAGAGGCCACTGGGTTCTTGTGGACCTTCAAAGCTGCAGAAATGTTTTAGTACCCTTCCCCAGATCAGTGCCTTGGCACAATCCTGTCTGAGCTGGTTTTTGCCCTGATATACACTGTCAACTGTGGGACCTTATTTAAATTTGAAAAAAAAAGATGTAGGCAGTATATTGCTGCATCCATACAGGTCTCTGTTTTTCCTTGAAAAGGAACATCGAACCATTAACGGAAATCACTGAGGTTTACAAATATTTCCCATTCCCACTGAAAGAAAATAGGCTCCTCTCTCAATCCAATCTGGCTTCCACAACATTGACATAGATTATGCAACAAACAGGTAGGCTGCTCACGGGCTCCTCCACCTGCCGGTCTGGTTCGTTACAGTCCAGTCTGGTCTATTTCACTGGACCTCTTGAAAGGCCTGGATGAAACTGACTGACTGTGCTATCAAACTCAGACGGCTGTTGTGATGCATGATTACTCTGAAATGCAAAGCGCTTCTCTAGACAAGACAGTTGGTACCGGAGAAAGCTTCAGCTTAGCACAGAGAGACTAGTGAGCATCTTAGTAATGCTACCAAATCTCCCTAGTTCACTTTCACCTAAGCCAGGAGGAATGTGCCTGGGCTTACCAAGAAACCACCTGACTGCATAAAAAATGGACAGGATTGTAACGTCTACTTTAATGTCAAGAGAAAAACAAGAATGACTTGTATGCATACAGAGTGAGGTCTATTTATTCTGACTAGTATGTCAATGCTACATGAGGTTTGCATGACTAGGCCGAGCCTAAATCAAACAAAGTTTCAATTTCTGAAGTAAGAAAAAAGAAAATCCTTTGACAAAAGGCTAATTCCATCATCCTGTTTTTCTACTCAAACCAAATAGGGACTAGGTATACCCCAGCCAAGCTAACAGCTAACAGGAAACCTCATTCACCAGGGCAAATCAAAGTGTGGAGTCACTCAGCACTGAGGTGAGCAGGGCTTGACATTAAGACCTTGTCCTGGCAAAGTAAAACAATTGTGGGACAACCAGAAAGTAGATTTCAGTTGTCCGAATGGATAAGTAAAAATCACTGTATCGAACAAGTACTCTGATCAGAACTGGAACAGGCAGCACACAGCAGGACAGTGCATGGTAGACATTGAGTAAATTGCCTATATTCCTATAGCCTATTTAAATAAATGTTATATTTACACAAAGCAAGAGAACAACGTAGACAGAGCTAGTCTCACCAAAGCAGGAAATGTTTGTCAGAAATGTCAGAAAATGTTTTTTCCTCTCTCTTGAATGTCAGATGATCTAGGCCAGGTATTCCCAAACTGGGGTACCTGCAGGGGTACGCGCAATGCGGTCTGGGGTAGGACAAATAAAAACGTGATTCATTTTTTTATATATATATCTTTTATTTTATTTTTTTAAGTGTCATTTTCAACCAGTCCATTTAGATTTTACAATGGGGCTATACATTTTTCCCCCCTGCCTGATTAGCCTCGTTTCACAGCCAAAAATAAAATTAAACCATCTAGTGTTGACAACAATGTCAAATAAAAGTAGCCTAGTCAAATAATTAATATCCAATCACATTAAAAGTTACTCTTGCGGGAATTCCACTAACGGTCCGTATGTAGCCAAACGTAGCTGCTGCTCATTCTGTTTGCTCTAAAATAGATTAAATTGTTAAATAAATTAAGGCCTGCATCCATAGACACATACCAGCTGTACTACACATACCAGCAGTACTACAACTGCACCTGTCGACAACACAAGTTGTTCTGCTTCCACGAGCACATCCAATGCTAGCATCAAGAATTCTACATTTGTTGTTAGCCCAGCTAGCATGGAAACTGACAGTTGTGAATCTGATGCAGCCGAAGAGCTACTGCCCCCTTACCCGGGAAAGCACGAACAGACAGGGATGTTGGACCATCAAAGAGGCGCAAATATGATGAGACCTATATTGATTTATGGTTCACTTATATTAGGAGTAGCGCCTTTCCTCAGCCACAGTGTGTTATATGTGTAAAATTATCTCACAACTGGATGAAACCTTCACTCTTGCATAGACATTTAGAAACAAAACATACCAACTTCAAAAATAAACCACAGGAGTTTGAGCGAAAAACTAAGACAAGTTTCGAGTAGTAGGACATGTATAAAAGCAACAGATACCATTAATAAGAAGGGGCTAGAAGCGTCTTATATGGTGAGCTACCGAGTGGCTAGGACAGGCAAGCACCATACTATTGCGGAGGACTTAATTCTTCCTGCTGCCGCGGATATGGCTGAGACAATGCTGGGGGAAAACACCAAAAAAACTACACAGACAATGCCTTCATCAAACACCGTTTCATGACGCAACAGTGACATGGCAGGAGATGTTTTCAAATAATTACTGCATGTGTTACAGCTGGATGAGTCAACAGACGTGGTGGGCCTGGCACAGCTTCTGGTATATGTCCGTAACGTTTATGGGGGTCAATTAACTTCTTACTAGAGGTCGACCGATTTTATGATTTTTCTACGCTGATACCGATTATTGGAGGACCAAAAAAAGCAATACTGAACACTTATTTTAACTTAAAATAATACATCAATAAAATCAATTTAGCCTCAAATAAATTATGAAACATGTTCAATTTGGTTTAAATAATGCAAAAACAAAGTGTTGGAGAATAAAGTAAAAGTGCAATATGTGTCATGTAAGAAAGCTAACGTTTAAAAATATGAAAGCTGTTGGTTCCTTTTAACATGAGTCTTCAATATTCCCAAGTAAGAAGTTTTAAGTTGTAGTTATTATAGGACTATTTCTCTCTATACCATTTGTATTTCATTAACCTTTGACTATTGGATGTTCTTATAGGTACTTTAGTATTGCCAGTGTAACAGTATAGCTTCCATCCCTCTCCTCGCTCCTACCTGGGCTCGAACCAGGAACACAACGACAACAGCCACCCCCGAAAAAGCGTTACCCTACTCCAAGTAGGGAGAGGGATGGAAGACACATGCACATTTGTGGCCTGCTGGAGGTCATTTTGCAGGGCCCTGGCAGTGCTCCTCCTTGCACAAAGGCGGAGGTAGCGGTCCTGCTGCTGGGTTGTTGCCCTCCTACGGCCTCCTCCACGTCTCCTGATGTACTGGCCTGTCACCTGGTAGCGCCTCCATGCTCTGGACACTACGCTGACAGACACAGCAAACATTCTTGCCACAGCTCACATTGATGTGCCATCCTGGATGAGCTGCACTACCTGAGCCACTTGTGTGGGTTGTAGACTCCGTCTCATGCTACCACTAGAGTGAAAGCACCGCCAGCATTCAAAAGTGACCAAAACATCAGCCAGGAAGCATAGGAACTGAGAAGTGGTCTGTGGTCACCACCTGCAGAACCACTCCTTTATTGGGGGTGTCTTGCTAATTGCCTATAATTTCCATCTGTTGTCTATTCCATTTGCACAACAGCATGTGACATTTATTGTCAATCAGTGTTGCTTCCTAAGTGGACAGTTTGATTTCACAGAAGTGTGATTGACTTGGAGTTACATTGTGTTGTTTAAGTGTTCCCTTTATTTTTTTGAGCAGTGTATATACATTTACATTTAAGTCATTTAGCAGACGCTCTTATCCAGAGCGACTTACAAGTACATACATTCATACTTTTTTTGTACTGGTCCCCCGTGGGAATCGAACCCACAACCCTGGCGTTGCAAGCGCCATGCTCTACCAACTGAGCCACATGGGACCCATATATATATATATATATTATTATTATTATTTATATTTTTTTAATCGCTCAGCACTACTCGTCCCAAACTGAGGGCTATGCCAAAAATGTGGACATTGAGTAACATAACCCACAAACTGAAAGCATTGAGTGCTAAATGTAACAAAATCCAGTGGGCTGTTGAGGAGAGAAAATGAAATTGAACTAGAACATACTGTATAACAGAGGAAAAATAAATGTCCATGTGTATCCATTTGGCATTAAAAAAGGCAGAGTAGTTTAGCCTCCATGAGGGGAGAAGTGCATATGTGAACGTAAACAAATGTTCAAAATGATGCAGCGATCGCATCTTTAAGAAATTTTGCTGATTTTGCTTGTTCTAACTAAATGCTTAAGTATTTCCTGGAATCTGTCAAAATTATCGGGTAATTAGGGTCTTCGCGGGACAGTGGCATTCAAGAGGCGCCTCGCTCTCCTCACTGTTGACTGTGGGCCAAAAGCATCCTAATTTAAATCATTTAGTATGTCCAAGTAAACAAACAAATAAACCGACACACAGGCGGGCAGGCCCCATTGGCCATGCGCTGTCAGGAGAAAGAACACTGTTGAACTGTGGGAGGCTGCCTGGGCCAGTGAGTTTACTGCTGCCCTGGATATTGATTTCCAGATCTCTCCAGACCCAGATAAGCAAATATTTGGTCACAATGAGTGCAATGATTTGTGCATGATGGTAACAGGCCCCATGTCTCGAGTCAAGGACCCCCCTAAGTCACCCTCGGAGAAGAGGGGGCTGGAGAAAGATAATGAGAGTGACCAAAGGGAGAGCGAGAGATGCAACTCCCTAATGCAACCAAAAAAGGAAGATTGGGACACCCAGCAGAGAGAGCGATAACAGGCTGGACATAGCTGAGGATTCTGGGAGGTGGGTAAGAATGTCCCAATTAGTGGAAGCTGAAAGTGTTGAAACAAACTCTTGAATAAACAATCATTATGCATTTGTTGATACAGGAAATGCCAATATTTGCTCTGCACCCTCCAGAAGAATATGCGTCCTGGGAACATGTCTCAACTGTTGCTCCACTCCTGGGGTTCTTGTCAGTACGATATGGCAAAATAACATTTTACAGTGCACTTCACAGGATTTCAACAACAAAAAAATTGGTCAAAACTGTTCCGGCAAGTCGGCACCGTGAGAAGATTAACCAGGGGAACACTGCACAACCTGTACAAATGACACATTAATCTCCAGAAAGTTCCAGAAGAGCTACTAGAGAGGGCTCCCTGAGTGAACAGAGCACTCCAACAGCATGATTGGTTGGAGCACCGTAGCTTAACAAGCCCATTTTCCGTCTGCAGACAAAATAACCACTAAAATGGTGCTTACAGTCACAACAGGAAATTATGCAAACCTCTACATTTTTGTTCTGTCAGGCAGAGCCCCATGTGTCCTTTAGGTCAACTCAAGTTCTGCGATGAGAAACCAGAGCTATCTTCAATCTTTGCTTGCAGTATTAAAGTCGCACCCATCAAACATGCAGACTGAGGTAGAGAGGTTAAGGGGAAGTAAGCAACTCACTACCACAGCTATCACACAGGGTGCATGAATAAGTCAGTTTCAGTTAAATGTTATGTACTCACCATCTCCACCCCCTGGGGAAACACTGTGCCCTCCCAGTCCTTTTTGGGGAAGCGCTGGATGATCTTCCCACATCCTTCTCCTGCACCTGGAAACGAAACCAAACAATGGCAATCAATGGCAGGGAAACCTGGCATGGCAGGGAAACCTGGCATGGCACGGATCTGATGTCAAAGTGTCCTCCACCTGAGGAGTAGCCTGAATAATATCTACAATATTATGGAATTCATAACAGAGCTCTAGGGCCTATACCACCAACAGGAAGAGGGAAGAGATAAGCTCCTCTAGTTAACAGACAGATGCATTGTGTACGGTGAATTATGCATGGGTCAAGATAATGTTCTGTGGAATGGACGCTTTACACAATAAAGGTCAGCTTTTCACATTGTTAAAAGGACATACTGGTTGTGAATGGCCCTAATAAAACAATTTTTCCAAACAGTAGAGGTGAAGGGGGCATTCGAGGACGCACAAATCATTTTGATGTTTGATCACATTTCCAGACTTCCTAATTGGCACAAATCGGTTTGGTGCATTCTTTCAGGTCCTGTGATGATTCTCCTTACATTTTCCATCTTTCTCTTCATTCTGTAGGAACACTTCAACCACAAGAGGAAAGCACAGAGGAGTAGCACTACAGGGTCATAACGGCAGAACATTCATCCTATGCTTCTCCAGTGGTAATGTATGAGGGATTGTGTTGTTCCTGAGTGCTAACAAATAACCCAAGATTGCCATGTTAAAGAGATACTTCTGGATTTTGGCAATAATGCCCTTTATCTACGTCCTCAGAGTCAGATGAACTCATGGATACCATTTTAATATGTCTCTGTGTCCAGTATGAATGAAGTTAGAGGTAGTTTTGCGAGCCAATGCTAACTAGTGTTAGCGCAATGACTGGAAGTCTATGGGTATCTGCTAGCATGCACATAGACACAAAAATTGGTATCCACGAGTTGGTATCTGACTCTGGGTGAGTAGATAAAGGGCCTCATTGTGAAAATCCCACAGTATAACTTCAAATGTAAATGGTGAAGCAATCCTACAAGCCAATTGCCAACCCACACTAAGGGGAAGACAAAACAGATATGTTTACAAACTTAGCCTATTATTTGCATCTGCACTAGCAGACGCCGCAATAAATAAATAGGCCCATTTCCAAATAAGTGAGCATGGAGCCAAAGCCCTAATGTAGCCAAGTCGCCATTGAAAAGAAAAAACTTGAAAGCATCCAGAACCAATGTGCAGGGAGTGTAAATGAGTTAATTGACAGGGAAATTGAATTCAAATGTGACACTGCCATCGACGTGAGAAACAAACACGCAGAGGTTAAAATAATGAAGGTGAAATGCATCAACAGATCTGGAATCAGTCACGGCCAATAAATCATTTACAGGGTTGGATTAAATCAAGATGTTTCACCGAGAAAGTGGCCAAAGATTAAGTGCGAGAAACTGAACCCGGACAGCTAACACAGCAAATTACAGAAGTGGGAAGGCCATCCATTTGGGAGTGATCCACTCTGACAGCATGATTCAAGGAGAGGAGGATGAGGAATAAAAGGAAAAAGGGAGAGAGAACCCTCCTCAACCCCAGCATCTGTCAGGTAGATCACCAATCAGACAGCTCATGGAAATATCTGCAAACAAGAGGTCAGATCAATAGATTGTGGTGGCAGAGAGGGATGCAGTACACGGCTGATCTGCTGAACACTGTCATCTCTTTATTATCAGTTCGGTATTCAATGCACGGTTGAACAGACAATGCCACAGCATGGACTGCATAGATTCAAAGTGTTGTCTGGTCTATTTTAAGAGCCTACTTGTCATGAAAAAGAACACAGGGTCACTGTCACATAATGGCAGACTTACAATTGTCATAGGGAGTTTTGAAAAATTTGATGTAATTACTTGTCATCAAAATGTAATGAGTTACAACAAACTGCAACCTATTTAAGGTGGCGATTGAAGAGGATTTGAAAGAACAATCTGGAAAGCTAAGAAATGGAAAAATAATCGAAGAAACTTAAAAGATGCCAAGACCATCTAAAAATGCTTTCCTTTCCAACGTGCCGTTTGACACAATGACTTCATTTACATTTAGTTTAAGCTCTGTCACACATACATTTAGCACATAGGTTTCTTCTCAACAGAGATGGAAGGAAAACTATCAAGAATGACAAGAGGATGATTGCTGCGCGAAGCCTATTGCGCTGGATTTTGATTGGTAGATAGGCTGAATGGACCTATTTAATCTAAGTCTTCAGTCTATTAATACAGACTATATGGGGCAATATATACTAAACACAAATATAAACGCAATATGCTAAAAGTTTTGGCTTACAGTGCATAAAGAAATCAGTCAACTGAAATAAAGAAATTAAGCCCTAATCTATGGATTTCACATGACTGGGCAGGGGTGTAGCCATGGGTGGGCATAGGCCCACCCACTTGGGAGCCAGGCCCAGCCAATCAGAATTAGTTTTTTCCAACAAAACTGCATTATGAGAGAGAAATACTCCTCAGTTTCATCATCTGTCTGGGTGGCTGGTCTCAGACAATCCTGCAGGTGAAGAAGCCGGATGTGGCGGTCCAGGGTTGGCGTGGTTACACATGCTCTGTAGTTATGGGGCCGGTTGGACGTACTGCCAAATTCTCTTAAAACGACGTTGGAGGCAGTTTATGGTGGCAACATTATCATTCAATTCTCTGGCAACAGCTCTGGTGGTCATTACTGAAGTCAGCATGCCAATTGCATGCTTCCTCAAAACTTGTGACATCTCATTGTGTTGTGTGATAACACTGCACATTTTAGAATGGCCTTTTATTGTCCCCAGCACAAGATGCACCGGTGTAATGATCATACTGTTTAAACAGTTCTTGATATGCCACACCTGTCAGGTGGATAGATTATCTTGGCAAAGGAGAAATGCTCACTAACAGGGATTAAAAGTTCAGACCCCTTGACTTTTTCCACATTTTGTTACGTTACAGCCTTATTCTAAAATTGATTAAATAAAACAATTCTCTGCAATCTACATAATCTTTGCAAATTTATTAAAAACAAAAAAACAGAAATACCTTATTTACTTAAGATTCCGACACACTCAAAATTGAACTCAGGTGCATCCTGTTTCCATTGATCATCCTTGAGATGTTTCTACAACTAGATTGGAGTCTACCTGGGTAAATTCAATTGATTGGACATTATTGGAAAAGCACACACACCTGTCTATATAAAAGGTCACACAGTTGACAGTGCATGTCAGAGCAAAAACCAAGCCATGAGATGGAAGGAATTGTCCGTAGAGCTCCGAGACAGGATTATGTCCAAGCACAGATCTGGGAAAGGGTACCAAAAACCATTCCAGTTTTTGCTTTGTAATTATTGGGTAGTGTGTAGATTGATCAGGAACATTTTAGAATAAGGCTGTAATCTAACAATATGTGGAAAAGGTCAAGGGGTCTGAATGCTTTCCAAAGTCACTGTAAAATACATTTGTGCTCAACATTTGAGAGAAATAAGCTTTTTGTGTGTATGGAGAATTTCTGAGATCTTTTATTTCAGCTCATTTTACATGTTGCGTTTATATTTTTTGTTCAGTATAGTTCAACATCTCAATGATGTTCAGTACACCACTTTGCACTTCCCTTCAGCTAAATCCTTCTTCCTTGTGTCTCCTGATTCTGCCTCTTCGACCCTACTCTCTTCCCTTTCAGCATCCTATGACTCGCACTGTCTTGTTTCTTTCCCGGCCGGCTCCGCCATCCCCTCCTGCTCCGTGGCTGAGTGACTCATTGCGAGCTTACGGAACAGGAATCCTGGCAGCTGAGCGAAAACAGAGGAAAACTAAACTTGCGGAGAACCTATCATGCTTTCACCTACTCCTCTCTACCTCTGCACCTGCTGCTAAAGCCACTTTCTACCACTAAATGTCAAGCTTCTGCCTCTAACACAAGGAAACTCTTTTCCCACCTTCTCCTCCCTCAAATCCTCCATCCCTCAACCCCTTTCAATGAGTAGCGGATGTTGTCAACCTTTTTAACCACTCAGCCTATTGAGTCCACTGGTCTCACTCACACAGAACTACCCAACGCCTTGACCTCTTTCTCCCCTCTCGCCAGATGCCATCCTGCGACTAGTGAGGTCTGGCCGCCCGACAACTTGCCCGCTCGACCCCATCCCCTCCATCCTTTTCCAGACCATCTCTGGAGACCTCCCATTCCTCACTTCCCTGACCACTGGCTGCGTCCCCTCTGACTTCAAAATGGCCCGAGTTGCTCCCCTCCTCAAAAAACCAACACTCGACTCATCTGACGTCAAACTATAGACCTGTATCCCTTCTTTATCTTTCCAAACACTTGACCGTGCTGTTTCTGACCAACTTTCTTATGTCGAACAGAACCATCTTCATGACCCTAACCAGTCAATCTTCAACTCTTGGATTGCAACTCTTGGATTGCATCCTACCTGGCAGGCTACTCCTTCCAGGTGAAGTAAAGAGGATCGGTGTCTGCACCACGTACTCTCACTACTGGTATCCCGAGGGCTCGGTTCTAGGCCATCTCTTCTCTTTATACACCAAGTCACTCGGCTCCGTCATATCCTCACATGGTCTCCCTTAACATTGTTATGCGGATGACACTCAACTACTTTTCTCTTTTTCCCCCTTCTTACACCCAGGTGGCGACACGCATCTTCTGCATGTCTGGCCGATATGTCAACTTGGATGTCGGCCCACCACCTCAAGACAGAACTGTTCTTTCTCCCAGGGAAGGCATGTCTGCTCAAAGACCTCTCCGTCACAGTTGACAACTTCACACAGTCGCCCTCCCAGAGTGCAAAGAACCTTGTCGTGCCCCTGGTCCTATGGACAGATACTCCAATCTCTGCTGTGGAGCTTGCAGCTCCTTCAAGGTTATCTTTGGTCTCTTTGTTGCGCCTCTGATTAATTCTCTCCTTGCCTGGTTCGTGAGTTTTGGTGGGTGTCAATCTCTTGGCAGGTTTGTTGTGGTGACATATTCTTTACATTTTTTAATAATGGATTTAAATGGCGTTCTGTGGGATGTTTAAAGTTTGATATTTTTTTATAACCCAACCCTGATCTGTACTTCTCCACAACTTTGTCCCCGACCTGTTTGGAGAGCTCCTTGGTCTTCATGGTGTCGCTTGCTTGGTGGTGCCCCTTGCTTAGTGGTATTGCAGACTCTGGGGCCTTTCAGAACAGGCGTACATATACACACTGAGATCATGTGACACTTAAATGAAGTCCACCTGTGTGCAATCGAATAATAATAAGACTTCTGAAGGTAGATGGTTGCACCAGATCTTATTTAGCGGCTTCATAGCAAAGGGGATGAATACATATGCACGCACCACTTTTCCATTTTTTATTTTGTATAATTCTTTTAAAAATGTATTTTTTTCATTTCACCAATTTGGACTATTTTGTGAATGTCCATTACATGAAATCCAAATAAAAATCCATTTAAATTACAGGTTGTAATGTTACAAAATAGGAAAAATGCCAAGGGGGATGAATAGTTTTGCAAGGCACTGTATTGATGTGTAAAAGTAACATTAAGATAATTTGCTGACAAGACAGTCTACTGTACATCATGGCACTGTTGCCTTAAAAATAGACGGATCTGGGCCTCCCGGGTGGCGCAGTGGTCTAAGGCACTGCATCGTGAGCGCTAGCTGTGCACCCAGAGATTCTGGGTTCGAGCCCAGGCTCTGTCGCAGCCGGCCGCGACCGGGAGGCTCATGGGGCGACGCACAGTTGGCCCAGGATCGTCCGGGTTAGGGAGGGTTTGGCCGTCTCATCGCGCACTAGCGACTCCTGTGGCGGGCCGGTCGCAGTGCACGCTGACCAGGTCGCTAGGTGTACGGTGTTTCCTCCGACACATTGGTGTGGCTCGCTTCCGGGTTGGATGTGCGTTGTGTCAAGAAGCAGTGCGGCTTGGTTGGGTTGTGTTTCGGAGGACGCATGGCTCATGACCTTCGCCTCTCCCGAGTCCGTACGGGAGTTGCAGCGATGAGACAAGACAGTAACTACTACTAATTGGATACCATGAAATTGGGGGGTAAAATAAACAAATAAAAATACAGATCTTTCCACAAGACACTTTTTATCCCCATGATTCGGTTTCTGTAAACATGTCAGCCAAGTGGAGAGTGGCAATGCCGAGTGCTCTCCCCAGATCTAAACTGGAACAGCAGAGATTTCAGGAAACCACTGGCTCACAGAACATGCCATAATAGCCATGTTGGTAATTGAAATTGTGACCAGCAATAAAACAGTCACTAAACCTTGTGTTACAAGAAAAATAAATGACAGGCAGGCAGGTCATGTAGAGGGGAGAGAGCAGGAATCCAATAGGAGGGACTACTACACCTAATCACCAGTATCATTTGGCTGCTGCCCTCAGTGGCTCAAGCCAGCGGTCAGCTGCCCCTTAACACGTTGACCTCTGTCAGGGCTTTGGAGACAGAGGGGAGTCGTTAATCTTCATGAGGGCTCTGGGCCTGTGTGGTGGGCTGAGTAGGGCCCTGAGGAGCCCGTCCCCTGTCCATGACATCGCATCAAGTGTCTGCAGTAAGTGCCCCTTCCCTGATTGAGATCATATGCTTTCCACGTTTCAAGCTCAACTTTCCACTCATGGATGACAAAATACAGAATTCCTGACATTTGGTCAGGCTGCATTCTGTAACCAATTAAAAGTAGTCCAGACCATCAGATTTTACCCCTTAGATAACAATAAAGCAGCCGGACAGCTGTGGTTAATACAAGCCAGGTCAGCCTAGAACAGAAACATGCTAATTTCAGGATCCTCTTGTAATAACAAACAGAGGAATTCCAAACAACTGGTAGATTTTCCACACTGTTAACCTACTTGGGGGTCATGACAAAAAATAAACAAGTGAATAACATTCGGTTTATAGAAGTGCTGAATAATATTGATCACTTTCTGGAGAAGACTAAGTTATTGGTCTGTTTAGTAACACCATGGGCCCAATCACTAGCCTACATGGGATTTACTCCATGTTTAACAAGGAATGCAAAAAAATGACTCAAACAGGCTTAGTCAAACATTATTTTGGCACTGAAAGTGTTGACTGAACAGGGACCCGAGTTAACAGTAGCAATGAATAATACTGATTTAGGCCTATGCCTAGTGTGTCTTAGAAAAATATTAATTTCTCAAGTGTTTTTTTATTTTTAATTTTTTTTTACATTGACAAAAATTGCTGCAGAATTCTGTGGTAGCCATGCTGGTTAAGTGTGCCTTGAATTCTAAATAAATCAGACAGTGTAACCAGCAAAGCACGACCACACCATCACACCTCCTCCTCCATGCTTCACGGTGGGAACCACGCATGCAGAGATCATCCTCTACCCTGCATCTCACAAAGACATGTTGGTTGGAACCAAAAATCTCAGATTTGGACTCAGATTTCCACCGGTCTAATGTTCATTGCTCGTGTTTGTTGGCCCAAGCAAGTCTCCTAGTCTTATTGATGTCCTTTAGTAGTGGTTTCTTTGCAGAAATTTGACCACGAAAGCCTGATTCACACAGTCTCCTCTGAACAGTTGATGTTGAGATGTGTCGGTTACTTGAACTCTGTGAAGCATTTATTTTGGGCTGCAATTTCTGAGGCTAGTAACTCTAATGAACTTATCCTCTGCAGCAGAGGTAACTCTGGGTCTTCCAATCCTGTGGCGGCCCTGATGAGTCAGTTTCACCATAGCGCTTGATGGATTTTGCGACTGCACTTGAAGAAACTTTCAAAGTTCTTGAAATGTTCCGCATTGACTGACCTTCATGTCTTGGAGTATCGTGACGCTTTGCTTATTTGGAGATGTTCTTGCCATAATATGGAATTGGTCTTTTACCAAATAGGGCTATCTTCTGCATACCACCCCTACCTTGTCACAACACAACTGATTGGCTTTAGCACATTAACCTCTCTAGGGTACGTGAGACGGTAGCGTCCCACCTCTTCAACAGCCAGTGAAACTGCAGGGTGCCAAATTCAAAACAGAAATCCCATAATTAAAATTCCTCAAACATACAAGTATTTTACACCATTTTAAAGATGCACTTGTTGTAAATCCAGCAACAGTGTCCGATTTCAAAAAGGCTTTATGACGAAATCAAACGATTATGTTAGGCGAGTGCCTATTCACAGAATAACCCAGCTATTTTTCCAGCCAAAGAGAGGATTCACAAAAAGCAGAAATATAGATAAAATTAATCACTAACCTTTGATGATCTTCATCAGATGACACTCATAGGACTTCATGTTACAAAATACATCTATGTTTTGTTCGGTAAAGTTCATATTTATATCCAAAAATCTGTGTTTAAATTGGCGCCTTACGTTCAGAAGTAACAAAACATCCTTTCATTTTGCAGAGAGCCACATCAATTTACAGGAATACTCATAATAAACATTGGTAAAAGATACAACTGTTATGCATGGAATTTTAGATGCACTTCTCCTTAAAGCAACCGCTGTGTCAGATTTCAAAACAGCTTTACGAAAAAAGCAAACCATGCAATAATATGAGTCGGCGCTCAGAGCCCAATCAAGACACAAATATAGCTACCATATTATGCAGTCAACAGAAGTCAGAAGTAACATTATAAACATTCACTTACCTTTGATGATCTTCATCAGAATGCACTCCCAGGAATCCCAGTTTCACAATAAATGTTTGTTTATGTCCATCATTTAATGTCCAAATTCCTCCCTGTTGTTCTAGCGTTCAGTACACTTTCCAAACTCACGACGCGCGGGCAGGTCTAGCGGAAAGTACGGACGAAAAGTTAAAAAAGTTATATTACAGTCCGTAAAAACATGACAAACGAAGTATTGAATCAATCTTTAGGATGTTTTTAACATAATTCTTCAATAATGTTCCGACCGGAGTATTCCTGTGTCTTCAGAATTGCGATGGAACAGAGCTCGTTCTCACGTGAACGCGCATGGTCAGAGCATGTTCAGGTCATGGCAGACCTGACTCATTCCTCTCTCCTTCAGCCCCACTAAACAGTAGAGGCATCAGACAAGGTTCTAACGACTGTTGACATCTAGCCTTAGGAAGTGCAACATTACCAATATCCCACTGTATCTTCAATAGGAGCTGAGTTGAAAATCGACCAACCTCAGGTTTCTCACTTCCTGGTTGGATTTTTTCTCAGGTTTTTGCCTGCCTGATGAGTTATGTTATACTCACAGACATCATTCAAACAGTTTTAGAAACTTCAGAGTGTTTTCTATCCGAATCTACTAATAATATGCATATTCTAGCTTTTATGGCTTTCTAGCAGGCCGTTTACTCTGGGCCTGCTTTTCATCAGGACGTGAAAATACTGCCCCCTACCCCAAAGAAGTTAAGAAAGAAATTCCACAAATTAATTTTTAACAAGGCTTTCCAGGTGACTACCTCATGAAGCTGGTTGAGAGAATGCCAAGAGGGTCTAACACTTTTTTGGTTACTACATGATTCCATATGTGTTTTTTCATAGTTTTGATGTGTTCACTATTATTCTACAATATAGAAAACAGTAAGAATAAAGAAAAACCCTTCAATGAATTGGTGTTCTAAAACTTTTGACCGGTAGTGTATTACATTCAAAAATCTTGTAAAACGTACATGCACAAAACAAATGTCAAACCCCCAAAACCAAACTGTAAACCAAACCATGTTTTTCCCAAATACTCCACATAGGTCTCATGTGTGTCCTAAAAACCTGTTTTTCGTAGACTCAAGATGTTAATGAGTTGGCCAGGGTATTTTCACAGTAGAGTAATGACCAGAATAAGATAGAGGTTAAATCACTGGGTCTTCTGAGAGTTTTCTACACAGTCTGTTAGTGCAACACAGACTATCAGTGCTGGAGGTTACTGCTGCGAGCATTCCACAGCTAACTCAGGCCATTTTTAAAAAGTTGGCCTGTGGTAAGATACAGAAAATGTGACTGTTGAGCAAATTTGGGACAAGAGACAAAAAGTGTGCTGAGAGTAAGATGAGCAAATATTTACATACACTTGCATCACAAGAGCTTCAATAAAAACAAGCTCAAATGAAAAACCTAAGAGACAAAAAAAAGAAAAAGAAAGGGGCCAAAGACATAATGCTCTAGACATTATTCATCATTGACTGATTCGGTTTCCAAAACAACCATAGAACGGTCGTTGGTCTCTTGATTAGTGCAGGTGGTTCTTCTAATGGAAAAAGGTTCATCCATCTTCCTGGCCTTAGTCTTCTAGCAGAGCTGCTCCAGAAATCAGCTCTTGGAGGCCTGGGCAGGCCCTAGGCCGGCGGCTAGCCGCCAGCTTTCGTCATCTCCACGTCAGCTCCTAACCTACATCTGGCCCAGTGTGTGGACAGGTGTGCCGATTGGTCAGAGACAGGTTGGCAGGTGCTGCCAACTCTGTTTTCCTCTGCGCCACAACAAGGGTTTTATTAAAACCCCCCACCGCTGCTCCACGTAATGAAACCCAGTTAGTGCTGAATGCTATTTTTTCAGCAAGAGTTATTACGTAAAGCCCCTCATCACTCCAACAACCTGTCCAAAAGCTTTCCACCGCCCCCATCCTAGAACTAAACACACTGGACTGGATGTTCCAAAGAGAAGATATGCAAAGGACTATGCCATGGTTTGCATGGGAAAGGGTATCAAAAATGATCAAGTGAATGATGTCAGAGATCCAATTCCAGGAAGCATTCCAGTGTCTGAAAGCAGCTGCAGAACTAGGAAAATATTTGGAAGGAATGGCATCAGGGCATCACAGGAAAAGATGGACCAAAATACACATCAACCATCAAAATAATATGGGTCAAGAGCCGTGGAAGGTTAACCATACAACCAGTGACGTACCTAGCACGCGTCATTTGTTAACATGTCCTTTATGGATGACGAATGGTGGCCATAAAATTTTCCTAAATAAGTGGTTTTGTTTTGGTTTAATTTCCCTAAAAGAGCAAGGCATATGAATGAAACGGTTTCATTGAGTTCAAACCTCTGGCATCCATTACAACTAGTCTATAGCTATGATCTTTATGTGAACATTGACGGATATCTTATCACAGAGACTAGGCAGTTACTGATTAGGGAGTGGGACTTGCCATGGCTTCCTTTGCAATCCTTCCTACAGTACCACACATTGTGTGACAATCAGCAACCTACTCTTCCATCATACAATATGCAAAGGCTTTTCCTAACTGATTACTTGACTTTCATAAGTACTTGAATGGAATGTTACTATTTGTGGAAAACAGAATCCCCATCTGGATAGCTGCTCTGAAGCAGTGTATTAAGTGGAGTTTCCCTGGACAAGCTTTGGCTATCACCCCTCCTGCACTCTCCACTCTAAAGAAGAAAGGAAGGAACTCCTCCATTGTGGTCAGGATGCCTCATCACAAAGTGCAAACCCAAAAAGGGAAGCTGCCCAGTGCATCAGCCAATCAATAGAGGCAACAAATCCCTGGTGTTCAATAACATAGGAGACATTTCCACATCTGACATCTTGTAAATTCTACAACCACCACAACCTGAGTATCTCTATTGGCCAAAAGCAGAAGATGAATGAAAGCTACGGACTTACTCTGACAGAGCACATCAGAAATTCCTTTAAAATATGATTGAAATAATATTAGGTGAAGATAGTCATAACACTAAGGCCTTGCACAAGCTTCCAGAACTGTAACAAGAATTAGGGCTGGCACAATTACCGTATAAGCACGTATGAATAGAACAGGCTTGGAACCCTGACAATTTAACTGGTAAACGTATGGGTTCACTTGCAATGACTGCCTGGGATACAACCATTTTCATTGTAATGTAGAATGTTTATTGAAATGATGTGGCTCTAGCAATGGAATACATTTTTTGTAATGTCAGTTGAATCAACAAATCACCGCACATATTGATGGGTACACTTCCTGCTTTATCTTCCTGATTTGTGCCTGCGGGTACACTCGCAATGGCAGCCAGTCCACCCATTAATAATAATTTATTCAACTTTTATAGCGCTATTCATTTATATAAAAATCTAAGCACTTTAAAGCAAAAAAAGACTCATTTAGAAAAACATAATTGATGAGAAGGGTGGTCATGAGAGGGTCAGGAAAGTTAATGGCTTGAGGGGTCATCGGAGGAAGGTGGTCATAAAGGGGGAGAGTAAGCAAAGCTGGTCTGTGTCATCAAAGTGTCTTGCGTCCCTGCCGTCTGTGTGGCTTCTCCATAGCAGGACTTGGATGAAGTTTGAGCTCAGCCACTGCAGTTCATGGACTTCAGATTAGGTGTAGCTAGCTAGCGACTCCTTCACTACTACCAAAATGAAGCACCCACTTGGATGAAGCTACGGGAGTCACGTAGCACCAGAAAGCATACCACATTTCAATAATAATTCAAAAGTAGCCTTGTAACTTAGTCCCCCTACTATCCTCATCACTCCACACCTCTGCAATACAGTCTTGCTTGAGGCTTCTCCATCCTCAACCTCCGGACAACCTTCGAATCAAAACAATTGACAGCTAACATTAGCTAGCTATCCAAACAAATGAGTCGCAAGCTTCAGTCTTGAAACTCTGTGGTGGATTCTGATCATATTAATTAGCTATATTCATTCTTAAAACAAAAAGTTTGTAGGGGACAAAATTATATAAAATAATGAATTATTTACAAAATGTACAGAAGCTCTCTGCCTAGGCTACCTGATGGCGCCATGGCAACCACAGAAACTCATGCCATCATTGACTTGATGCCCATTCTATTCATTCTATGGCAGCACATGCAGTCAGAAGCAGAGTGCCTTAAAATAGAATAAAAATGGTATTCAAACAGTTATAAAACGGTGACCGTGGTCATTTAGCTGACCAATAACCGTCAAATTCCATGACCATCACAGCCCTATCGAGAACATGATAGACTATTTTAGTCCTTTTCCTGCACACACATATGCACCAACAAAGGTTCCTGTCTTACCACAAACAGTAAATTCACTGTCCTACATGCAGAAGAACCATGTCATAGGCCTAATCGCCTCCAAATGATTTGAGCTAACCTAACAGCTTCTGGCTACCATCATGTAGGAAGGGACAAGGTTAATCAGATATCCAAATATCTGAACAGAAGTAAGTATTCGATTACTTGAGTGAGTTAAGGCTGTGCGATATGGCCAAAACATAACTTTATTTTTTAAATTGGATGGTATTTTATGTTTTTGAATAATAAGTTTTAAATTTGCTTTATGGGTGGTAACCCATTGAAATCACTTAGAACGTATGCATGCGTCTTTCTCCATTCTAATTGTTTTATAGCATTCAAGTCAACTTCAACCTAAAATAATTGTCAGCATAACAATTTCTGCATTTCCTACACTCATTTGAGATCATTTTCACACAGTGCTGCACAATATGGGAAAACACTCTTGGCACTATTTTTAACCAAATGTTAAAATTGCGATTTGACTTGCAATTTAGAGCAAAACACTTGGGTGAACTGTTGGAATCATGGAAATATTACGATTGTTTTAATTCTATAGTTAGAATATAATACTGGGCACTTTGAATACAGTGTTGTTTGACATTACAATGAATGAACGTGCCAGGGAGGAGATATTGTGACAGGGTAGGAAACAAAGTGTTGTGTTTCCTAGGGGACTCTATAATCTTTGGCTACATTGAATGTTCTCTTAGCTACTTCACGTAGCTTACATAATCATGCTTTGCGTATTCCTCATTGATTTAGAAGATACTGTTGCACAAACAAGATGCTGAATTAGGTCTACACCGTCACTGGTATTATCAAGCTGTATAGCTAATTATGTTTGCTCTGACTCAGTACATGTATTAGCTAGTTAGCGGCTTAGAAGATTCAGGCCCAACCTGCTAAATGACAAACTAGCTGTTTGCAGATGTAAGAAACAAACTAATAGTGTAATTACAGAACGCTAGTGGAATTATATTAAAACTTCTTAGGGATAGGCGGCGACATTTTCACTTTTGGATGAATTGGTGCCCAAATTAAACGGCCTCGTTCTCTGTCCTAGATCATATGATATGCATATTATTATTACTATTGGATAGAAAACACTCTGAAGTTTCTAAAACTGTTTGAATTATATCTGTGAGTAAAACAGAACTCCTATGGCAGGCAAACAGGTTCCAAACAGGAAGTGAAAATTCTGAAATGGGTCGCTGTGAAAGGCATCGCCTATTCAATTCTCCTATATTTATGGATCTGTATGCACTTCATACACCTTCCACTAGATGTCAACAGGCAGTAGAACGTGGAATGAAGCGTATAGCTTGATTTGGGACCGGATGAGAGCCAATGGAGTGACTGGTCAGGCATATTGCCAGTTCTTGGCCATGCACACTACGCATGTGATGTCTTTGTCTGCAATGCGTTAGATAGACATGAAGAAATGCCCCCTGTCTGGGACGTTATTGGATATGAGAAAAACATCCTGAAGATTGATTCTCAACTGAGTTTGACCAGTTTATTCGATTTGTAATATCACTTTGAAGTTTTCGTTCATTAGCGTAAAGTTCTTTGGACACGTGAGCTACACATGCTAGCCAAAGTTGCTAATTCGACAGAAGTAATGGACATTATAAAACACAAAAACGATTTATTGTGGAACTACGATTCCTGGCACTGCATTCTGATGAAAGATCATCAAAGGGAATATTTATGATGTAATTTCGTATTTCTGTTGATTCCAACATGGCGGAGATTGGCTGAGCGCTGTCTCAGATTATTGCATGCTGTGCTTTTTACTAAAGCTATTTTTTAAATCTAACACAGCGGTTGCATTAAGAACCAGTGTATCTTTAATTATATGTTAAACATGTATCTTTCATCAAAGTCTATGATGTATTTCTGTATTTCACGTTGCTATCTGTAATTACTTTCGCTATTTTGGAGCCATTTCTGAACATGGCGCCAATGTAAAACCACAATTTGTGGCTATAAATATGCACATTTTCGAACAAAACAAAAATGTATTGTATAACATGATGTCATATGACTGTCATCTGATGAAGTTGTTCAAAGGTTAGTGATTAATTTTCTCTATTTGTGGGTTTTGTGAAAGCTATCTTTTCTGTGAAAAAATGGCGGTGTGTTTTTGGATATTGTGGTGAGCTAACATAAATGTTGTGTTTTCGCTGTAAAACATTTTAAAAATCCGACATGTTGGCTGGATTCACAAGATGTTTATCTTTCATTTGCTGTATTGAGAATGATCCCGGATCCGGGATGGGTAGTCCTGAAAGGTTTTAAGAAGCAAAGTGAAAATAGCATGGTTGTCATCAACATTGTTGCATGTGCTGCATTGACCATGCAGACTGAACGCAAGTGTCTCGTGGTCCAGGGACAACAAACAGCGCGGGGCTAGGTCTGTGTGGAAAGCGGCATCAAGAGAGCGGAAAGAGATGACTCAAGTAGCTAAGTAAACTATAAAAAAATGGACGTACCACATTTAACAAATCTAACATTCAAATTCCGTTATAGAAGGTAAAGTAAAAACAGTATAGCGTTCAAAAGGCGCTCCTGAAGTAGTGACACGCAGCAAAAGCCTAGTTTCCTGAAACGAGGCGATAAACCGTTTATACCGGGGTATTTCCAAATACCGACGGTATGATTTAATACTGTAAAAAATTATATATATATATACATTTTTGGGGGGTTTGGGGCAGTGCTACGTCACTACTTATAACCACAATATAAAGTTAATGATGCATATGCCCTATGCTCTAACATTTCCCGGTTGTAAAAAGTTGAATAGTTTGCCTAATTTTAGTTTGTGACAAAACAAGCAAGTGTAGTGTAGAGAATCATTGTACCATCTAAACCGCTATGAAATACACTATATACAGTACCAGTCACAAGTTTGGACACCTACTCATTCAAGGGTTTTTCTTTATTTTTACTGTTTACTACATTGTAGAATAATAGTGAAGACAACAAAATTAGGAAATAATACACATGGAATCATGTAGTAATCAAAAAAAGTGTATAAAAGTGTTAGTCAGGAGCTTCATGAAATGGGTTTCCATGGCCGAGCAGCCGCACACAAGCCTAAGATCATCATGCACAATGGCAAATGTCAGCTGGAGTGGTGTAAAGCTTGCCGCCATTAGACTCTGGAGCAGTAGAAACACGTTCTCTGGAGTGATTAATCACGCTTTACCATCTGGCAGTCCAATGGACGAATCTGGGTTTGGCGGATGCCAGTAGAACGCTACCGGCCCCAATGCATACTGCCAACTGTAAAGTTTGGTGGAGGAGGAATAATGGTCTGGGGCAGTTTTTCATTGTTTGGGATAGGCCACTTAGTACCAGTGAAGGGAGATAACGCTACAGCATACAATGTGACATTGAGGATAATTCTGTGCTTCCAACTTTGTGGCAACAGTTTAGGGAAGGCCCTTTCCTTTTTCAGCATGACAATGTCCCTGTGCACAAAGCGAGGTCCAAACAGAAATGGTTTGTCTAGATCAGTGTAGAATAACTTGACTGGCCTGACTTCAAACCCATCAAACACCTTTGGGATGAATTGGAACGCGGACTGTGAGCCAGGCCTAATCACTCAACATCAGCGCGTGACCTCACTAATGCTCGTGGCTGAATGGAAGCAAGTCCCCGCAGCAATGTTCCAACATCTAATGGAAAGCCTTCCCAGAAGAGTGGAGGCTGTTACAACAGCAAAAGGGGTGAGACCAACTCCATCTTAATGCCCATGATTTTGGACTGAAATGTTCGACGAGCAGGTGTCCACATACTTTGTCATGTAGTGTATATTCTCAATAACCAAATATATATTGTATTTTCAGCTGTTTGAAGCTGGTGTACAAAACCAAAAGAAAAACGCAAAAATGAAACTTAAGAACGGGAAACATAGGTCTGTTCTATCGCTTCTTAGACATGCTTTCAATGAGAATGACAGATCTATAACTAATATTTCTAAATACATTTTTTAACTTAAGTTTAAGAAATCGAAGACGTGTCAAGTGATATCAAGCTCAGGGCTCCAGCTATGCATTTGGTTTGCTAACCTGCGGCTAGATGGAAAGATCAAGCTTCTTGGTTACAGCAGAGACATTCACTCCTCTTCTGGATCAAGATTCCAGTTGACTAAATTGTTTTGTACGTAAAAACACTTTAAAATTAATAATAATATTTATTAATTAGAAATAGCAACCTTGTATGCACATTCGTTAACAGTGTATATCCCGGTACGGTACAGAAACAATGTGACAGTATGAATACTGGATACCGCCCAACCCTAGTGTGTAAGTGATTGTGCATCACCTGGTAGATGGCTGTTCAGCAGTGATGGCCTAGTAAAATAAGCAGTTTTTTAGGCTCTCGGTCATTCACTGCTGCAGTTAGCCATAGTAACGGAGAAAAGCAGTGTGTTTACCTCTGCCATGTGCAATTGCATTATTCTGTTTGAGAGTCGATACCAAATTCCTTATTTTAACTTATTTTTATATTTTGTATTTACCCTGTCCGGATATCCGGGAAAAAATTTAATAACATTAACATATTCGAATTGTAGAATCATTTAAAATGCTCATCCCTACCATCATGGCAACTTAATGAAAGTATAAGTCAATAATTGGTGGAGATTTCAACGACAAAAGCATTACACTACAGCAAAAAGGTTCATGTGACAGGATCCTTCATTTACAGTCAAACCTCTGCAATGTCAGAAAAGTATTATGGTTACCAATGCTACAGGGTTGTAATAAAAAGTGTGGACAGTTTTAAGGAACAATAATATGTTTTTTAACATAGCCTATTACAGTGTGTAGGCCCACAAGTCCTTGGCCAAGTGGATAATCCTGGTCTGAGTCACTAGTCATAAAAACAAAGTGTTTGATGTGACATGCCAACTCTTTTCCCATGTACTTTGAAAACAGCTGGTAAACATTTCCTCTACACCTTTGGATGTCCCTGGTAAAACAGTCAATAACACCCTCCAATGATTTATGATTCATAATTTCAGCAATAACACCTGTCAACACCTGAGATGCCTGTTTTGTATTAACACCACGTTTGACCAACAGGAAACATGGAATGCCAGTCTCTCAAACCATTTGTAAAAAAATATCCTGTTCGTACATCTGCAGAGTGGAGCTTGATCTGATAACATACTACTGTACGCAGCATAATGTTGATTTAATGTAGGCTACTAGGCTATAATGTCACCCCTGAGTGACGAGGAGGACTAATCAAAAGCTAGTTCTTATCACCCATCCTGTCAAACAAAACTTTCACCCTAAATAAATAAGTAAAGGGTGAGGCGGCTCTTATCTCGGGACAATTTGTTTAAGCCGTTGCTTGTTGCCTACACAAACTGTTCAACTGAGGTGTGTGTGGGTGTAGTGGTCAGTATGATAAATGCTTTGTCTGGTGTGTGTGTGGGGGAGGGGGGGGGGGGGGGTATTCCCCACCATTTGTCCATACTTTCCCCCTGTGATTTTGATCAGGGCCAATTCCATGCTCCACAACTGGGTCTGAGATAACAGTGCATGCATTCCAACACACTCACTCACACAGGCTGGGCGGGCATTCACCCGTCTACCCGAGAGGCAGGTAACTTTCAGAAGGAAGGATACCTTAAGCAAATCGATAACACTCAGAATAGACTTACAATACAATGCTCCCTTGTCATAGAATCGCTACATTGAGAATCAGTCCAAGTCAAGCACTGATAAGAAGTAAATCAGGTAAACCTATTTTATGACGTTTTCACTGGATCAGAGCATGACATTTTTCCCTTTCACGCTGAGTGGTTATCGAAAGGGAGAGAGCTGGAAATATTTTTCAAATACATTGAGGAACTATTGTTATTCTCAATGGATGTAAAAACAGGCTGTTTGCTTGCTGTTTGAGGTGAAGAAAACATTACTTTGAGAAGCTCCACAAGTCATTTAGTGGTGGTGCGTTAAGCCAATCAGAAATCCTATTAGATCCCCAAATGGGTACATTTATATGCCTACATTTGTGTGCAGGCCAGGTAGCCTATAGGCCTAATTCTATGTGTGCGCGTCCTTACTCAACATTGACGGGAGCACTGCAAACAATTACCAAATTGACAAAACTAAATGGAATGAAATAAACCAAAACTTCTCACAAGTGTAGCATAGGTTGCGCACTCTGCTAACAACGTGTCCAAATCAACAATGATAACGGGAAGACTGGAATAACATTGACTGCATGAAGATAAATTACCGTAACCAAAGTAACAAACATTGTAAATTAACTAGTGATGCACCGATATGACATTTTTGGCCGATACCCGATATTTTCCTTGCCAAACAAAACGATACCCGATATTTAAAATGTTTGCAGCCTTTTAAGCATTCTAATACAGTTAAATAATTAACACACACACACGGACGCAGCCGTCTAAAGCATGGCATCTCAGTGCAAGCGGCGTAACAGTCCCTGGTTCGAATCCAGGCTGTATCACATCCAGCCGTGATTGGGAATCCCACAGGGCGACACACAATTTTCCCAGCATCGTCCGGGTTTGGCCGCCACCGTAAATAAGAATTTGTTCTTAACTGACTTGCCTAGTTAAATAAAGGTTACACACACACAACTGACCAAAAAGTTGTTGGCATTTACACATGTTCCCATTACCAGTAAAACAATCAAAACCTATATTTCTTTCACTTACTTACTGTGCTGTTCTGTTCGGGTTAAGTAGCTGGCTAGCTATTAATTTTCATGAACTGAAGTTCAATTTCAATAGGGGAACAACAATACTTACAACAATTCCTAAATCATTGCTAAGAATAATGAAAATGACTGCAGTTGATACTGGTCATTGTTTTCAGGCTGGTTGTATTGGTGCTAGCTAGGTACCAAGCTAAAGCTAGCTACCCCAGAAGTTGCGGTCGAACAAAATTATTCTTTATTACCAACAAGGTATTGTAAACACATTGTGCGTGGCCGGTGTTTGCAGACTTTTTTGTACAACTTTGACAGTGGTACTGTATCTTTTTTGACACGCAAAGACCCAAACGGCGTTCCATAATATGTATTAGAGGTTGATCGATTAATCGGAATGGCCGATTTCAAGTTTTCATAACAATCGGTAATCTGCATTTTTGGACACCGATCATGGCTGATTACATTGCACTCCACGAGGAGATTGCGTGGCAGGCTGACTACCTGTTATGCGAGTGCAGCAAGGAGCCAACGTAAGTTGCTAGCTAGCATTAAACTTATCTTATAAAAAAAAAAATGAATCTTAACATAATCACTAGTTAACTACACATGGTTGATGATATTACTAGTTTATCTAGCTTCTCCTGCATTGCATATAATCGATGCGATGCCTGTTAATTTATCATTGAATCATAGCCTACTTCGCCAAACGGGTGATTTAACAAGCGCATTCGTGAAAAAAGCACTGTCGTTGCCCCAATGTGTACCTAACCATAAACATCAACGCCTTTCTTAAAATCAATACACAAGTATATATTTTTAAACCTGCAAATTTAGTTAATATTGCCTGCTAACATGAATTTCTTTTAACTAGGGAAATTGTGTCACCTCTCTATGCGTTCTGTGCAACAGAGTCAGGGTATATGCATCAGTTTGGGCCGCCTGGCTCGTTGCAAACTTTGTGAGGACTATTTCTTCCTAACAAAGACAGCCAACTCGCCAAATGGGGGATGATTTAACAAAAGCGCATTTGCGAAAAAAGCACAATCGTTGCACGAATGTACCTAACCATAAACATCAATGCCTTTCTTAAAATCAACACACAGAAGTATATATTTTTTAAACCTGCATATTTAGCTAAAAGAAATCCAGGTTAGCAGGCAATATTAAAAACTAGGGAAAAATTGCCACTTCTCTTGCGTTCATTGCAAGCATAGTCAGGGTATATGCAATAGTTTGGGCCGCCTGGCTCGTTGCGAACTAATTTGCCAGAATTTTACGTAATTATTAAATAATATTGAAGGTTGTGCAATGTAACAGGAATATTTAGAGACTTGGGGCTGCCACCAGCTAGATAAAATACGGAACGGTTTCGTATTTCACTGAAAGAATAAACGTTTTGTTTTCGAAATGATCGTTTCTGGATTTGACCATATTAATGACCTAAGGCTCGTATTTCTGATTATAATTAAGTCTGATTTGATAGAGCATTCTGACTGAGCGGTGGTAGGCAGCAGCACGCTCGTAAGCATTCATTCAAACGGCACTTTCCTGCATTTGCCAGCAGCTCTTTGCTGTGCTTCAAGCATTGCGCTGTTTATGACTTCAAGCCTATCAACTCCCGAGATTAGGCTGGCAATAAAGTACCTATTAGAACATCCAATAGTCAAAAGGTATATGAAATACAAATGGTATAGAGAGAAAAAGTCCTATAATAACTACAACCTAAACTTCTTACCTGGGAATATTGAAGACTCATGTTAAAAGGAACCACCAGCTTTCATATGTTCTCATGTTCTGAGCAAGGCACATATTGCACTTTTACGTTCTTCTCCAACACTTTGTTTTTACATTATTTAAACCAAATTGAACAGGTTTCATTATTTATTTGAGACTAAATAGATTTTATTTATGTATTATATTAAGTTAAAATAAGTGTTCATTCAGTATTGTTGTAATTGTCATTATTACAGATATATTTAAAAAATAAAATACAAATATATTTTTTCCTTCTTTTTAAAACGGCATCTGCTTTTTTTGGTCCTCCAATAAATCGGTATCAGCGTTGAAAACTCATAAAATCGGTTGAACTCTAGTATGTATGTCTTGAAGCTAATAGCAGTGACACTATTACTGTGTAACACCGGTAGGGCAACATCTGAAAAAAAAACGCACTTGGTAGTGTGTACCGGTACTCGACCAGTCGACGAAAGCCAACATCACCCACGACAGAGAACGCTTGATTGTCAATGGCAATGAATTCCATTATCATGGATTTCGACTTTTGAGTTGTCTCGCTGAAATGTTCTTACTCTGTCAAATGACTACACGACTGCTCGATCCACACAGCAGACATTGTGGGCTAGGATATGAATGCTGTGTTGCACGCGTAGTGCAACATTTTACATGGCGTTGTTACAGCATGTACCTACACTACCGTTCAGAGGTTTGGGTTCACTTAGAAATGTCCTTGTTTTTGAAAGAAAATCAAATTTTTTGTTCATTAAAATAACATCAAATTGATCAGAAATACAGTGTAGACATTGATAATGTTGTAAATGACTATTGTAGCTGGAAAGGGCTGATTCTTATGGAATATCTACATAGGCGTACAGAGGCCCATTATCAGCAACCATCACTCCTGTGTTCCAATGGCACGTTGTGTTAGCTAATCCAAGTCTATCATTTTAAAAAGGCTAACTGATCATTCGAAAACCCTTTTGCAATAAAGTTAGCACAGCTGAAAACTGTTGTGCCGATTTAAAGAAGCAATAAAACGGTCCGCCTTTAGACTAGTTGAGTATCTGGAGCATCAGCATTTGTGGGTTCGATTACAGGCTCAAAATGGCCATAAACAAAGAACTTTCTTCTGAAACTCGTCAGTCTAGTCTTGTTCTGAGAAATGAAGGCTATTCCGTGCGAGAAATTGCCAAGAAACTGAAGATCTGGTACAACGCTGTGTACTACTCCCTTCATAGAACAATGCAAACTGGCTCTAACCAGAATAGAAAAAGGAGTGGGAGGCTGCGGTGCACAACTAAGCAAGAGGAACAATACATTAGTGTCTAGTTTGAGAAACAGATGCCTCACAAGTCCTTAACTGGCAGCTTCATTAAATAGTACCCGCAAAACACCAGTCTCAACAGTGAAGAGGCGACTCCGGGATGCTGGCCTTTTTAACATTTAATTGTTAGATTAATACATGTCTACTAGCAGTACATGTTATGGAGTTAGCGATCTAGCTAATGTGTTTTGAGTTTCCACTTCCTCTGGTGGTTAATTAGCACCAATTGAATTATGCCTATATATAATATTAGTACACAAAGATAAAGGAAAATTAATTAACAGAAACACCGGAAAAGCCTAGAGCCCGATTTTGATAGTAAAATAACAAAAATAGCCTAATTGTCAATACAAAATGTATGACAATCACTGGATTAGGTCACATATGAAAATATTTTGAAATCATGCATTCCTGCTTGGACATGTTAGATTTAACAATGCATTTATTGAATACCATCCGTTACATTTCTTAATAAATCACTGTGAATGACATTCTAATGACTTTCTAAGATGACTTTAATGTATTGTGTGTGACCCTGCACAACATTTCTCCCAGAGAAAATGTTAGTCTGGAGCCCTGGAAATGGATAAACCCTCTTCTAAATGACCTATTGACATGTCATTCAGCACTCACACAGTACAGTACAAAATGTACTGTTGACAATAAAACCTTAGTCAACTAAAGCCAAGAATGCTGGCTGCAGTAGCGTCTTTCGACAAATGGCTGGTTGCTGAAGTATTTTGTTTGTGCAAATATGCAAGCACAAGTGACGCAAGTGTCAGATAAATCACATTATAAAGGCCAGTCAAGAAAATACAAATCAGCTTTGTGATAAATCTTTGTATATGGCAATTTGTCCCAAAAAAATTAAACACAACCCTTGCAATATGCTAATAAGTAATGTTGGATCTGCAATTTTTCACAGAGCTACACTTAAGCAACAAATCAACAAAACATTACTCATCAAGAGGCAGCAATCTCGAGCTGAACACTACAACAGCCAAAGCCAAGTCTGGAGAAACCATTCAAGTCATGCTACAGTAGATGCTGATGAAGACATTCCACCCCACATTGACCTCTCACATGCTTGCATCCCTAAAAAGTGCACAGCTAAAATAATAGAACCATCAGGCATCGGCATATGGAAGCAGTTAGTTCTTGCTCGCAATGAATGCAAGGGTATTTTTTCCTTGCAGGTTTGAGTCACATTATGTAAGCCATTTCCTGTGTCCACAACCTTAATACAAGGGAACAAGGTCTGTCATAAAGCCAGGATGGGCCAGTAAATGCCTCAAACACATCCATGTAGATCTAATCGGAGAGGTTATCATTTCTGTCACATACAGTATGAGGCAGGCAGCAGGGCAAACTCCTCCATTTCACTTTGCAAATTACGATTTATGGCACACAGTAAGCCAGAGAACATTTACTACAGCTCCAACGCCAATAACGAGAAAAAGTATCCCTCAGTAAGGAGAAAGACACACTGCTTATTCAAGTCTGCATCCAGGCACACTTCTTTTTATTTATTTTTTACATTCCAGCTCAAAGCAGCAAAATGAATCCAAGGTTCATGGATCAAATCAGACATTAGTCCCCAGGGAAACAAAGCCCTAGTACAACCTCTGGAGGTACAGTTTAGGTTTAGATGATTTGTCCTATCATGTTTATGTACTTGGGATGTGCATCTTTCCCTTTCAAGATGATTTGATACATGGGCTCCCATACAGGAACGATTATAGTTTGAAACGAGTCGGTGCTATTCGGTTTGACACATTCATTTTTCATTGTAAATTAAAATCTGTTGCTGATGGAGCTCAAGAACCTGGCTTCTCGGAGCTAGCTGTCTATCTGTCGAAAGGATGTACAATGCATTCGGAAAGAATTCAGACCCCTTGACTTTATCCACATTTTGTTACGTTACAGCCTTACTCTAAAATGTATTAAATTATAGTTCCTCATCTACACACAAAACCCCATAATGACAAAGTGAAAACAGGTTAAGAAACGTTTGCACATTCATTAAAAACAGAAATAGCTTATTGACATACAGTACCAGTCAAAGTTGATGCCTACTCATTCCAGGGTTTTTCTTTGTTTTGACTATTTTCTACATTGCAGAATAATAGTGAAGACATCAAAACTATGAAATAACACATAGAATCATGAAGCAAACAAAATATATATATAATATATATATAATATATATATATAATATATATATATATATATATATATATATATATATATATATATATATATATATATATATAAAATATATATATATTTGAGATTCTTTAAAGTAGCCAACCTTTGCCTTGACAGCTTTGCACACTCTTGGCATTCTCAATCAGCTTCATGAGATAGTCACCTGGAATGCATTTCAATTAACAGGTGTGCCTTGTTAAAAGTTAATTTGTGGAATTTCTTTCCTTAACGTGTTTGAGCCAATCAGTTGTGTTGTGACAGGGTCGGGTGGTATACAGATGATAGCTCTATTTGGTAAAAGACAAAGTCTATATTATGGCAAGAACAGATTAAATAAGCAAAGAGAAACAACAGTTCATCATTACATTAAGACATGAAGGTCAATGGATTTTTTTTTGTATGTTTCTTCAAGTGCAGTCGCAAAAATCATCAAGCGCTATGATTAAACTGGCTCATGAGGACCGCCACAGGAAAGGAAGACCCAGAGTTACCTCTGCTGCAGAGGATAAGTTCATTACATAGTTACCAGCCTCAGAAATTGCAGCCCAGATAAATGCTTCAGAGTTCAAGTAACAGACATCTCAACATCAACTGCTTAGAGGAGACTGTGTGAATCAGGCCTTCATGGTCGAATTGCTTCAAAGAAACCACAACAATAAGACACTTGCTTGGGCCAAGAAACAAGAGCAATGGACATAAGCCCGATGGAAATCTGTCCTTTGGTCTGATGAATTTAAACTTTTGGTTCCAACCGCTGTGTCTTTGTGAGATGCGGAGTAGGTGAAAGAATGATCTCCGCATGTGTGGTTCCCACCGTGAAGCATGGAGGTGGTGTGATGGTGCTTTGCTGGTGACACAGGCTGTGATTTATTTAGAATTCAAGGCACACTTAACCAGCATGGCTACCACAGCATTCTGCAGCAATATGCCATCCCATCTGGTTTGCGCTTAGTGGGACTATCATTTGTTTTTCAACAGGACAATGACCCAACACACCAGGCTGTGTAAGGGCTATGACCAAGAAGGAGAGTGATGGAGTGCTGCATCAGATGGCCTGGCCTCCACAATCACTCGACCTCAACCCAAATGAGATGGTTTGGGATGAGTTGGGCCGCAGAGTGAAAGGAAAAACAGCTAATAAGTGCTCAGCATATGTGGGAACTCCTTCAAGACTGTTGGAAAAGCATTCCAGGTGAAACTGGTTGAGACAATGCCAAGAGTGTGCAAAGCTGTCAATGCAAAGGTTGGCTACTTTAAAGAATCTCAAATATAAAATCTTTTTTGACTTGAGCTTTATTTATTTTTGGGGTTGCTTCATGATTCCATGTGTTATTTCATAGTTTTTACATTCTACAATGTAGAAAATAGTACAAATAAAAACCCTGGAATGAGTAGGTGTGTCCAAACTTTTGAGTAAGTATTCAGACCTTTTGCTATGAGACTCAAAATTGAGCTCATGTGCATCCTGTTTCCATTGATCATGCTTAAGATGTCTCTACAACTTGATCGGAATCCACCATTGGTAAATCCAAGTGATTGGATATAATTTGGAAAGGCACACACATCTATATAAGGTCCCAGAGTTGACAGTGAATGTCAGAGCAAAAACCAAGCCCTGAGGTCGAAGGAATTGTCCGTAGAGCTCCGAGACAGGATTGTGTCGAGGTACAGATCTGGAGAAGGTTACCCAAAAATAATTCTGCAGCATTGAAGGACCCCAAGCACACAGCACCTCAAGCCTTTCTTACATGGAAGTTTGGAACCACAAAGGCTCTTCATGGAGCTGGGCGCCCGGCAACTGAGCAAATGGGGGAGAAGCGCCTTGGGTCGGGGAGGTGACCAAGAACTCAAAGGTCGCTCTGACTGAGCTCCAGAGTTCCTATGTGGAGACGGTTAGAGTGGCCAGACTGAAGCCAGTCCTCTGTAAAAGGCACAACAGCCCGCTTGCAGTTTGCCAAAAGGCACCTAAAGACTCTCAGACCATGAGAACCAAGATTCTCTGGTCTGATGAAACAAAGATTGAACTCTTTGGCCTGAATGCCAAGTGTCACTTCTGGAGGTAACCTGGCACCATCCCTACAGTGAAGCATGGTGGTGGCAGCATCATGCAGTGGGGATGTTTTTCAGTGGCAGGGGCTGGGAGACTAGTCAGGATAAGATGAACGGAGCAAAGTACACAGAGATCCTTGATGAAAACCTGCTCCAGAGCGCTCAGGACCTCAGACTGATGCGAAGGTTCACCTTCCAACAGGACAACAACCCTAAGCTCACAGCAAAGACAATGCAGGAATGATTCGGAACAAGTCTCTGGATGTCCTTGAGTGGCCCAGCCACAGCCCAGACTTGAAAACCGATCGAACATCTCTGGAAAGACCTGAAAATAGCTGTACAGTGACGCTCCCCATCCAACCTGACAGAGCTTGAGAGGATCTGCAGAGAATGGGAGAAACTCCCCAAATACAGGTGGGCCAAGCTTGTAGCGTCATACCCAAGAAGACTCAAGGTTGAAGCACTGCAATAGGTGCTGAGTACTGAGTAAAGGGTCTGAATACATATATTTAAAAAATGGTCATCTTAAATTTACATACATAACACATCTATATATGCAAACATTTCTAAAAACTTGTTTTTGCTTTGTCATTATTGGGTATTGTGTAGATTGATGAGGGGGGGACGATTTAATCCATTTTAGAATAAGGCTGTAACATAACAAAATCTGGAAAAAGTCCCGGGGTCTAAATAATTTCCGAATGCACTGCATATGTCTATGGTGTCTGTAGGCACTTCAGCTGAGCCTTAAGAGATACTGGGCATCTTCCCACACACCATCAGTTCGGGGGAGAAACGTTTGCTTCTTAATCTGAAATCACCAACTAATTTATTGGTCATTTTTGCAGATTCATTATTACAGTGAATCAGACAAATTAGCTTATTCAAGCCTGTCTCAAAATACAACACTGCCCCTTTGAGACAAAAAAAAAGAAGCTTTTACCTGACTTGCTTTTCAAAGATGTCTAGAAATGTACACAGTTGTGCTCTTGTAGGAAGCAATCACTCACCTATTGCTGACTACATATTATCTATGACTGGGTTAATAACTCACTAACTAGCAAAGGATATGAACAAAATGTTCACGTAGCTACATGCAGCTCTTGCTTTGATCTCAAAACAAGCTCAACTACTCACGACCACAGCTGTGGGCTCCCGAGTGGCGCATCGGTCTAAGGCACTGCATCTCTGTAATTGCGGCGTCACTACAGACGCCCTGGTTTATATCCAGGCTGTATCACAACAGGCCGTGATTGGGAGCAGGCACAATTGGCCCAGCATCGTCCATGTTTGGCCGGTGTAGGCCACCATTGTAAATAAGAATTTGTTCTGAACTGACTTAGCTAGTTTTTTTTTAGTTTTTTTATTTAAAATGTAAACAGTCCAGCTCCAAGTAAATGGCACAAATCCATATATGGCAATGACCCATTTGCATATAGGCCTACTGCAGCTCTGACTGGTTTTGTCTGGTCTGTGTAGAGTTCGGGCTGAGTCGTGTACAAAAGAATCTACTCAGATGCCTTCTGCCTACAACAACATTTCTTGCATAGTTAGTTTTGTTTCGGTATGTTGCATTGAAAGTGGTTAATATTGCATTGATTCGATCACAATTTCCACAGTAAAGGGAAACGTTGACAGTGATAACAGGGAAAACTCTACAATGTTGAGTGAAGTTCAATCTCGTGCTTCTCTCCTTGGGTTGACTTTTCGTCTGCACTCCGCGCTGGCAGTCCCGGGGAGCTGTGCTGCAGGGGGGGAACATATGGCACTTGGGTTGCAAAGGGTCGAAAACTTTCCGGTAAATTTACAGAAATTTACCATGGGAAGTTAAGTTAGCGTTTAACAGTTAACCTTTTTTTGTGGGATACACAATTCTAGGTCTTGTGGCATATTTTGGTTAAACAATCCCCAATTCAATGGAATTGTAATCCTCTGCATGCACAGTGCATTCTTCCATCACATATACAGTGCACTCTTCCATCACATGTACTGCTGATTCTCAAGATCTTGCACACTAATGAGATGCTATTGAGCCCACACAACTACACTGTCTGAGCCAAGAACTACATGCTTTCTGGTACGTTTTGATTACAATACTGGGCGGGGTGAATATATTGTATATGACATACGTGATTTCTTTTGAAAACTAGTCAATTGTAGTCTACAGCAAAGTGTTTAAATAATTTCTAACTTAACAATTTCTGCTAGTTAGTTTTTGCTACCATGTGGGTTTTAGCTTGCTTGAGCCTGCTAACTGAGGTCTTAATTCACCTGTTTCCATACATGTTTCATTTTAAAACATTTATCTTACAAAGAAGTTTAATCTAACTGCTTAACAATGTATCTGTACATGGAATTGTATTTGTTTTGTTTTTTTACTCATTTTTTTCTAATCTTTACAGGAAAAGGCCACGTGCACCATCTGATGTGTGGATACATTTCACTGCAGCTAATGTAGAAGGAAAAGCTATGTACATTTGCAAATACTGTCACTAATCATATGTGAAGAATGCAACAAAGATGCAGAATCATCTGGCCAAGTGCATAAAGTTCCCTCAGCGCTCACAACAAGCAATCTCTAAAGTCCCTCTACTTCTATTCAAGGTGAAAATGATGAATCAGACACTATCGATTGCAACAGCTCATGGTCCTCCTGGAATCAGAAGTTTTTTTTGACTCAATGGAGGAACGTAGTCAGAGAAATGCTGATGAATGTCTTGCTCCAGCTGTGTATGCAACTGGTTCACCTCTGATGCTCACAGGCTGTGTATTGGAAGAAATTTCTGAATGTTATTCGCCCAGCATACACCCCTCCAACCAGACATGCTTTATCTACTCATTTGCTGGATGCAGAGTTCAAGTGAAGGTCAAGCAAATCATAGAGAAAGCAGACTGTATTGCAATCATCTCTGATGAGTGGTCGAATGTTCGTGGGCAAGGAATAATTAACTACATCATCTCCACCCTTCAACCAGTATTCTACAAGAGCACAGACAAGGGACAACAGACACACCGGTCTCTACATTGCAGATGAACTGAAGATAGTCATCAACAACCTTGGACCACAGAAGGTCTTTGCACTGGTGACAGACAATGCTGCCAACATGAAGGCTGCTTGGTCTAAAGTGAAGGAGTCCTACCCTCACATCACACCCATTGGCTGTGCTGCTCATGCATTGAATCTGCTCCTCAAGGATGGCATGGCACTGAAAACAATGGATACACTCTACAAGAGAGACAAGGAAATGGTTAGGTATGTGAAGGGTCATCAAGTTATAGCAGCAATCTACCTCACCAAGCAAAGTGAGAATAAGAATAACATTGAAGTTGCCCAGCAACACCCATTGGGGTGGTGTTGTCATCATGTTTGACAGTCTCCTGGAGGGGAAGGAGTCTCTCCAAGAAATTGCCATACCACAGTCTGCCGATATGGACAGCCCCATCAAGAGGATCCTCCTGGATTATGTTTTTGAGAGAGAGTGGTAAGCAGCCTGAAACACCTGAAACCTATAGCAGTAGCCATTGCACGGATTGAGGGAGACAATGCCATCCTGTCTGATGTTCAGACTCTGCTTGCAGATGTAAGAGAAGAAATCCGTACTGCCCTGCCCACTTCACTGTTGCTCTAAGCAGAGGAAACTGCAGTTCTGAAATACATCAAAAAGCAAAGACTTCTGCCTGAAGCCCATACTCGCCGCAGCGTACCTGTTGGACCCAAAGTATGCTGGCAAGAGCATCCTGTCTGGTGCAGAAGCCTATGGTGTCATCATTACCGTGTCTCACCACCTTGGCCTGGATGAGGGCAAGGTTCTTGGCAGTCTGGCAAAGTACCCTTCCAAGCAAGGGCTTTGGGATGGAGATGCAATATGGCAGTCGTGCCAACATATCTCATCAGCCACCTGGTGGAAGGGACTTTGTGGATCTGAGGCTCTTTCCCCTGTTGCCTCCATCATCCGCAGCATCAGAGTGCAAATGGCCCTTGTTTGGGAACACACACACACACTAAAGCACACAACAGGCTGACCAATACAAGGGTTTAAAAATTGGTGGCCATCTAGTCAAATTTCAGGCTTTTTGAGCCTGATATCGAGCCATCCTCAACAAGGTTGGAAAGTGACAGTGAAGATGAGGCCTCAGAGTCTGATGTTCAAGAGGTGGACATTGAGGAGGTCCAGGGAGAAGATATGGAAGCCTGAGAGGAAGACAAAAAAAGCTTTAGTTGTTTCTAGACTATCATTTTACAGATGTATGTTGAAAATGTTTTTGGGAGATGCGATGGATCATTGAGGATCACTCAATATTCCCTCTCTTTTGTTGTTCAGTGAAATAACCCCATGTGAAGTCAACTCATTTAATTAAAGTTAAATTCGTAACTAAATTATATTTTATTGGAAGGATTTAATCATGTGCAATTATGTCTACTTATGATAAAGTAAAAGGTTTATGTTTGTCTCCATATGATGAATATATCCAATGCAAAAAACATCTACATTTGAATGATATTAATATTCATTTGCATACATTTCCAATAATTCCCACAGAAAACGTCCACCTCTGAATACTCCCCAAAATGCGCTACCCTATATTGCACAACTTTGGATTTCACCTCTCCCCAGTCTCATAACCTAATGTTTTAGACTGTTTGGGAGTTGACAGACTCGGGGTGAGCTTCTCGAGATGTCTTTGGCCCATCATGCTCTAGCGACTCCTGTGGTGGGCCGGGCGCATGCATGCTGACACGGTCACCAGCTGTAAGGTGTTTCCTCCAACACCTTGGTGCGCCTGGCTTCTGGGTTAAGCAAGCAGTGTGTCAAGAAGCAGTGCGGCTTGGCAGGGTCGTATTTCGGAGGATGCATGGCTCTCGACCTTCGCCTCTCCCGAGTCCGTAAGGGAGTTGGAGCGATGGGACAAGACTGTAATTACCAATTGGATCTCACAAAAAAGTGGGTAGAAAAAAAAGGGGCTAAAATGTACACAAAAAAACGATCATTATATCCAAATATAAGCTCGGATCAGCATGTAGCCTACCTATAGCCAGATGAGAGTTGTCTCTCCAAGGGTAGTTTAGCCTACTTTTATTCTGCTAAAACAACCTTTTCAACAGTGCATTTGATTAAAAAAAATAACCTAGCAAATTACATTGGTTGTCACTCAACTAGTGAAGCCTATTGTTGCACAAACCATGCATAAAATGATGAAGCGTAGCCTTCAGTCATATAGCCATTCGAAGAAATATTTTCTTTAAAACAGATAAAACGCAAGACAGTTAAGGAGTGTTCGTTATTATTAAGTTTAGGCTATAGCCTAAAACCCATGCATCCGACCAGGAGGTGGGGGAGAAGAGAAACAATATATTCTGACAGGAATTCTCCACTCTGTCTGGCCTGCATTACTCTCTTGCGTTATGTATAACATATTGAAATAGGTAATAGCAAATAGGAATAGGCAAATTACTCTGAATGTCACTTGTGTGCTGCCCCGCTGTGCTCTACCAGACACTGTTCTATACTGTGGGGTGCCAGTCAAATTCAAATAGGCTAAACCGTTGTCTGTCACATCACGATGTCGTCACCAGCAACAATGGCTGTCAATCACTGTCGATAGACAATATTATCGTAATATCGTCCAACCCTAGTGTAATTCCAGCATAACATATCACAGCCAACTTCTATTCATTGTTATCCAAGTGACCACAGTGATGCAGACACAGAAGACGAAAAATAATTTATCAAAAGCGCCCATCATCATCATAAAAGGTTCCTTTCCAGGTAGGGCCTACCTCTAACCCATGCTGAAGTCAAATTTAGTGGTATGACAAACTGAATGTAGTGGGTTGATGTTGGCTAGGTACGTGCCTTTATTAAGGTCTCCAAGGAATGTAAGCTACAGATCTGAAGAGTTTGTGTGCTTTACTAGGCTGAAAATCCATGGATTATGCCTGGACAATATGTGGCTCGTCCTGTTGGTTTTATGTCTTACCTGACCAATGAATCTTTTCCCAATCTTCCTACACGGAGGGAGGCTCCCATTAGTAAAATATCACTGGAGTAGAAATAGCCTAAACTAGCTTATGCCATGGACTGGCTGGGCCGCTCTCTTGACAGCAGACCTATCCTTCAACAAATGACAACTAGCATCAACATGATTTTTTTATGAGTCAGTAATTTGGAATAGAATTGGGTCAAGTGTGGAACAGGAGCCACAATAAAGCAGGAAAGTGATCATGACTTCTGTGTGGATCCCTGGCTGGACTTAACGAGCAAGGTGGAGAAAAAGCAGCTGCTGTCTACTCAGCCCACTGTCTGCAGTCCAGCTTTACAAAAGAAGGGCAAAGCAATTAAGTGAAATGCATTCTCAGGGAGACATGTTCTTGTTGTTTGTTTTCTTTTTGTGAGAGTCTGTATCAACTCTAAAAAGCATTTCCAGTTTTCCAGTAGAGTAGAGAATGCAACTCCAGTTCACACAAAGGGACATCTATGCAGTAGAACTGCTGATTCCCCCCAGGTCCAGACATCCCTGGACGTACATAATCCCACACCTCAGTAACACATGAGAACAGGATGGGGAAATAAACAGAGGATGGACAGAGATACTTTTTTTTATCTGGAAATCCCCGTCCCTACTAGAGGCGTATTCAATCACCTCTGGCTGTAACAGAAACATCCTCTTATCAGGGAGATCCACCACTCTCTGTCTATTCATCATTATCCAGCTCAGTCAGAACTGGGGGTTTTGTGAGGATGGCGGGCTGAATCCATCTAGGCTTCAGCGATGCCGGGAACATTTTGTTCCTACGGCACAGAAGTTGTTTGTCTGTTGAGTGACATTGGGGCCACTATTTACCTATTCATGTGGCTGCCTCTAGTGAGTGAGTGGATTCAGCTGGATTGGTTGGTTGTCTCCCTCTCACACATGGGCCTGGAAAGATGCCACTGCACTTGGGATGTGTCTTTACTCCCTTACGGGTAGTCTACAGTCCTTCATCATTCTTCAAATGCAGGCCATACTTTGGGATCACTATAAACATCCGCTTTCTTGTATGCTCTTCTTCAGTAGGTTCCTCTTTCAACCAAGCCAATTCAAAAGGAATGTTCCAACTGTAGGCCAAGTAATTTTGTTATAGAAGTACAGTATAACAATGGTTTAGCAGACCAAAGTGTGGGTCTGGTTTGGGAACCTCAGTTCTGGGCCCCACTTTTGAGTCCCCCCAAAAACACAGAAATACCAAGTAATTGACCCCCCCTATGCCCAGCCCATCTTGTAGGGACGTTAGATAAAAACAATTTCGTATAAGACAGGAAGTTAGGATTTCTATTTTCATTCTGCCGGTGTCAAACAAAATATGATATCGTACAGTTTGCAAATGATATGAGACTAAACAAATCACAGCAGCTCGCGACTTATGCAAACCTTACAGCTGAATGCATTCTCCAAAATCATGATACCAAAGCTGCTCCCGGTGCAAGCCACGCACGTCACGAACTACAATTCCAAAGGGCTGGATTTGTCACATCAACAGGATGTTACAGTTCGACTCAATGAAACTCCAATTTGTGGTTTAAATATCTACAACACTCAGTCACCCCCCCCCCCACACACACACACACACACCCTTTGCATATATTTAAAAACCGTCGTATGTGCATTCTAAATCTACCGATAGTTCAACAATGGAACGCTGCAGACTGCTTCAAATCTCAGATATCAATAGCTAGCCACTTAGCTAGTCTAAGCTAACCAGCTAGCATTATCAACACTGACGGCCTGGATAAACCCAAGCATTTGAAGCTCAATGTAGCATTCGTGTTCCAAGCGTTACATTCAAAAACTCACCCGTTTTGTCCTGATCTAATCTCACGACAATCAAATAATCAGCCAATCTCGCCATGTTTGCTTCTTTTTCCGAAATCTACCAACACAATTCAGCATTTTTCTTTCTTCAAAAGCAGAGCCATGTTTGACAGAAGGAGTGATATTGCGCCTGCGTGTGGAAGTAGCGACATCCATGGGCGTGGGCGCTTGGTTTACAAATAGAAACTGTGTGGCCGCAAACGGTGTCACACCCTGCCACACCACTTGTTGGCCCGCACGGAAAACCATCTGATGACCATTCGAATCCCTTTAGCATGCTCATAAAAAAAGTTACCTACCAATTGGGGAGAAAAGGGGTAATAAAAAAAAACTAAAATAAATAAAAAATAAGTTACCCAAATATTTTAAAGCCCATTCGAGAGTAGATGAGACAAAATAGAGGTGTAACTAGGCTAGATGAGAAAAAATAGTAGCCTAATTTTCTTTCCAAGAATGTGGGTTATAATACATTAAGATAAATTAAAAGTATTGCAGGTTGTGGCATCCAGTATTTCTTAAACATGTATTGAATTAATTGTATAGGATATTTAGTTTGGTAGAAGCACGAAGCAGAGGGTGCTGGTGGAAAAATCTGTGTCAATAGCATGATTACTATTTTCCATAATCACACTGCGTCAAACTTAAACATCCCTCCCTCCCTTCTCTCTCTCTCTCTTTCTCTCTCTCTCTCTCTCTCTCTCTCTCTCTCAGACAAAAACATGCGCACACCTTTAAATGTCTATGGCGCACACACACAAACACACACACACCGGGGGGCATTAGGCTCACTCACACACAAGACTTGGGGGTAAGGTCAGGCAAAATGTGAAAAAAGAGTGCACAACTCCACTTACTTCTGGAATTCTGTGGACAGTGAGTGACCTTTCCTGCCAATAAATAGGGGAGGGAGACGCTGCGGGGTGGAAAACCGGTGCGCGGGAATTCTTCTCTTGTGCTGTTTTTGCCAACATCTCAATGACTTGGACTGAACATATTCCACAACGTCATGGTCCCTAGCGTACTAGGGCAATTTGAGAGAGAATCTCTTCATTAACAAATAGCCTATTGTTAAGTTAATTTTGATGATTCCGCTCCGCCAACCATTATGCTTATGCTATCAGCTGCTTCTCTTCTGTAAGGTGTTATCATATCTGTCATGATAGGGTCTTCACTTCAACACCAGACATGTAGCTGAGTTTTATTTTGCACAATAGCATAATATTTCTGAATAGAAAGTATTTTACAATAATCCAATATGTCTGCCGCTCCGTCTGCAGTTGAAATAATAAATCACGACTTTTGTCATCTAACTCTACCAAATTTGGTATTTGAGTTGTTGAATAAAAAAAATTGAAATTGTTCCAGGTCAATGGGGTTTAAGGGAGCAGAATGAAAGAATGAAAGACTATACAGGTGCAAACCCCACAAAGCTTCCAGGTCTATCAAATCACCATGACAACTTTGAGGAGCATTTCCATAACATATCAATATCTAGGTATGTGTTCATCTATTCCTCTATAAACCTTCCAAGACATAGCTTCCTAGTTCACGTTCCTTCCCACCTTACCTGTTACATTAACATGCCACAGCTGTGACTGAACAAATAGTGGTCATGTTCCTGACACCTGTCTTACAAGAAGCTAACAAATGATTGCTCCATATAAGGAGCCACTGAACAATGATGCTGTCATGGTTGCGCAATCTTCTTCTCTCCATATTAGGAGATTTAAATGACTTGAGTACTTGGGGATTACTTGTCTGGGAGAGGCAATTATCATTACAAATGGTTACAAAATGTTTGCTGGTTTACAACACGTGTTTCACATTTATGTATTTACAGTAACACAAGGGACACCAGGTAAGCAAGGAAGCCGTAAGAATTATGTGTAGAATGGTGTGTAGTAGGATTTCTATTCAAGGCTGAAGGGAGATTTAGGTGACCTTCTGTCTGAATTACTGCACGCGACATAGTAAAATGCGATACACACAGATATGTTCTATTCAGCACGTACAAGGTTCTTTATCACTTGTTTGAGATACATTCTGAGCACTGAGAAAGCATTTCACATGTTGTTCCCAAAATACTGTCGTATTTGTTATTAAAGACATTACACATTGAAAGCCACAAATTGTGATTATCTGATCACATCTAGGCTTACATGTTTTTCAATGTTCTTGAGATTTAAGGCCAAGTCTTGGGGACTACACAAGCAAATTTCAACGCACTGTTCCCATCCCCAGACATCCCCTCACCAGACACCAGCTTTGGGTCCGCTGTGTGGTTGACTGGAATGAAAAAAACTAAAATTGTTAGACCCTGTGCTAATCCTGATGGCATCTTGTGCAGATATCTGTCCCCAGGGGCCTGTAATCAACATCTGCCTTATGACCCTCGCTGACATTGTTTTGACCCCGCTGCATATCTCACTTTATTTCACTGCCCGTACTTTGAAATATGTCTCACCATTCATTCTGGAATGGTTTAATTTAGCTAAGCACATTTGAAAAGTAAATGTACTTTTATTATGGTCAAAGAGCTAAAGGGGTTCAGTGCAAAATCATTATACTTTGGTTTGAGATGAAGTCATATAATCAGTGATTGTGAGGAGCAGATATCAGTAACACAGGGATCAGACTTGCTGTCTCTTGTGACTTAACCTATTATCCCCTTTGTTTAATGGATCTCAGTCGTGATGTGTTGAGCATGAAGAAGTCATCCTAATTGTTTTTGCAATACCATGTTAGTTAGAGATTATGTAAAGCCAGCAGATATAATCTTATGATAAATAACCCTCTTGATTTATTTGAGATAACTGCTAAATTCATCTAAACATTTACATTAGTACAGCCAAATATTTGCCCTAATGTTTAAACAAACGCAGACATGGAGAATGTAGTGGTTATAGTTTGACACACTTACTATTAATGAATAACTACTAAGTGTTCTTGTGTTATCTCACGTCAAACCCACCAACCAACTTTTCCTCAAGATGACTAAACTTGTAATCAGATATTGCCTTCAGAGGGCATTGTGTCAACATTGAAGAAATTACATATGACAAAAATGTGCCGGAATGCAGGTGGACAAAAGTTAATAACCCCTTGACCTCAAAGCTCAGTTATGTCTAAAATGTTTAATTATGTCAGTGGACATAATAATTTGGTTTAGAATGTTCTCTGCCTCCTCCCCAAATACCAAAGGAATGAGCACTCACCATTTTCTCTGTTGGGAGTGTGAATCATTGTTTCTTAATGTGTTTGCGAAAACATAATTTCTATTTTCTTTTTTATGTAATCTTTAAAAATACATTTGATAAAAAGAAAGTTGTAAAAATGTGAATTTCAAATCACAAATAAAGATTCTGTCAATGAAAAACAGAGGAAATAACAACAACATTCCTTAACAAGTATTACAGTAAATCACTCTCATATGACCCAAATATCTATTGAATGGTTTATTTAAACTGTATTATTCTCCTGGGTTTGCTATGTTGTTGCATTATCCCACTGATTAAGCAGGCTTCCAGTAGTGCTGGTCTGTGTGGGGTGGAGTAGTGGGACTGGGATGAGTCTGTGTGTGTCAGTCAGTGAGCCCCTCCCACCTCCACTATAAAGGCTCATCGTCTGGTGTGTAGAGACTATTAGCACAGTGTCACAGCTGCCTTTCAGCACCAACAGCAACTTCAAGAAGCCGTTGGAATACTCTCTCCACATTGACTCTACTATAACTACTTTATCACCCAAGTGAATTATTGAAGTATTTCAGGTATGTACTTTCAATTGAACCATATATTGACTGTTGCTCTGTTTGCCACAGATGGCTTTATCAGGAGCTCAAGTGCGTTAGACAAGGACATGTTATCAATCTTATTATATAAGGAGTGCCGGTCTTCTTGTGCAGGACTGTGGGGGGTTGTGGACGTCGGGCAGAAATACCAAATAAGGCTTATCTCTCTCTATCTAACCTTAAGTTTACCGGTTCTTTTGGGGTTATGGATTTAATTGACTGAATGGGATTGACTTTACACAGGGGAGGTTAAAGCTTACTCTAGCTGAGGAAACTCAGTCTTCTATAGACTGTGTCCTGCTTTTCACTGGCCAGGGCCTGCAACTTGGTTGTAAGTTTACTTAAGAGAATAAAATGTGACCTTAGTGTGACATTTTAAATAAATGAATGATAAGTGAAAATAACTTGGCTTTTGGACTCTTGTGTAAGCAACAGCAAGAGGTTTGTGACGGGAGGCTCACATGTAATGATAGGAGGAAACTCAGTAAGTTATCGTTAATAAGTAAATAACTAACACGTTTTTCCCCAATTTCCCCACAGGTGCCAATCAAAATGAAACTGATCCTGCAGTCTTTCATCTACGGCTGTCTGCTGGCCACCATTGCCCAGAGCGTGGCTGGATTCCAACTTGAAATGAGCCCAGAGCTCAAAATGAGGTGAGCTAATTGATGAGCTATTTGTCAAGATAAGTCTGCTACAATGCATAGTGACCATGATATCAGCACATACTGTTGTGTACTTTGTGGACTTCTTTGAACAGTTTTTAATGAGTTGGATTTCTTCTTTCCCAGGTTGAGCATATGGATGCAGAGCAGATTGAGAAGAGATCTAAGCAGTTTTTCTGGAGAGAGGATAGCGGAGTCTGTACAGTTTGTCAGCCCAGAAGACGTCAGGGACACCCTGATTCCTCATTCCAGGTAAAAGCCTATACCATACAAACCTTTACATAACTCAATGTGCATGGTGCTATTTCGTTATCCTTGAGAAATCAAGATTTCAAATGGAATTAAGAAATTAATCACCATAGTCAAACAAGGCTCATTAAAGAAAGCAAGCTGCGGATCTCTGAGTCAAGTTGTATCCGCTCAGGAATGTAAGGCATTAATTAATGGTCTTCTCCCTCCTCTCTCTTCCAGCACTGACATCAGTGTCCGAACCAAGAGGTCCAAAAATTCAGTGAACCAGGCCTGGAGACCGGGCTGCTCTCTGGGCACATGCACTGTGCACGACCTGGCCCACCGCATCCACCAGCTCAACAACAAGCTAAAGATTGGTAGTGCACCCATCGACAAGATCAGCCCACAAGGCTACGGCCGGAGGCGTCGTTCCCTCCCTGAGCGCAGGGCCACACTGAGGCTGGAGGGGGGCAGGCTGAGGCCCGTGTGGGGCAACGCAGACTCACATGTTCACAAGCTGGAGGAGCTGTTCAGACGGACATGAGCTGGACTTGTACAGGGGAGGAACAGGGGAGGAGAGCAGCAGTCGAGGCTTAGTGTCTCTGCCCTGTTCTAAAATTCTCCAAATGCCTCAGACTTTTTCCAAATGTTCTCCAGTGCATTTTTTCCAGACGTGAGTACTGAGCGATAGCTGCAGCGCCTCTGGAAGCTGGACTTAGCAGAGGCATTGGCGATGCAGAGCGCCAAAACAACAGCTGGTCTACAGGCACTGGATGGCACCGTGAAGAGAGAGAGGGAGAGATGCTGAGGATGGTGCTATCTCTGCCCAGCTGTGGGAGAGGAGCAAGGTCAATACAGCGGTACAGACTCAGAGAAGAGTCCACTGCGTAAATACTGGGACTCTATAAACCTCTTATGCAGATCCTGAACTTTGAGTTTTACCCTGTGGATTACAGGAGCCAATTTCACCAAACCCTCTATACTCATCTGCACTTTTCAGTCCCAGCAGTCTCAGTCAGATATCTATGTGGACCTAAAATACATCTAAAGACATCTGGTCCATGCCAAACAGGGAGATGAGACATAAGGAGATGGACTTATAATAAAGAGCTATGAAGCTGAAGTTTTTGGTCACTGTATGAGGGAAATGCATTAGAGATTGTATGAAATATCTGTGCCAGTCCACAATGGATGGAACTATACTTGAATATGTTTTGTATAAAACACATGTGCAATCTATGTATGTATATTTTTATTTGCCAGTTTGTATATAAGATATTTCAGATATCATTATTTAAATATTATATAGGTTAGATTCAACTACTTATGGAGATAGAACTATTTTTGTACAGGAAGAAAATATAAGGGCATTGTAAGTATTTGTTGTTTCCACTATTGTTTGCATCATGGATGTTATATGTTTGGAATTGTGCTAATAGGATAAATGGTTTTATAGCTATGGTATAATATATTTGTAAATGTGGTCTATTTTATTTGTGTCGAAGCAATTAACATTGTCATACAATAAACATTTTGAATATAAAAGTTGACTCTGTCCAGACTTTCTCTTTTCCACAGGAAATTACTGTTGTAAATTGAAAGTGGCATTCTATTGTCTGCCCAGCTCCAGTGAGACATGTAGCACCTGGTCTGGGTTAAGTGATTTCAGGCTCTCATTAAATCAATTCCCCTTCCACTCTCCCTGTGGCCCCCCTAGAGGGCAGACAGGAGTGCCAGGCGCATTCCTGCATAGTACAGTGCATATTTGCTGGCTCACTCCACACTGCAGCGTGGCCCTTCAGCCATTACGGGAGGATGAGAGACCCAGCTCCATCTGCACACAATGGTAGACAGTCTGGACATCAGGATGCAGCGCTGTGAGGGGGGTGGAGGGGGGGGCGGAGGGGGGGTCTGTGTAACATTCCTGAGAGGCACGCAGAGAGCATCAAAAAAACAGCCATCGCGAAGCTCGTTCATGAGCTGTGCAGACAGACAGACAGACAGACAGACAGACAGACCGACAGACCGACAGACCGACAGACCGACAGACCGACAGACCGACAGACAGACAGACAGACAGACAGACAGACATTGCTATTAATCAACCACAGGAAGGTTGCAGTCACTCCATGGATGTTTGAAATATCAAAGCCTGTAAAAGATTATGTCTGTTATTTAGATATGCCCATTAGGTCAGGAACAGTTATTAATGCCAATAACAACATTACATTTGCTCTCATTAAACTTTACTCTTCCACAGGCAAATTCCAAATGAAACTTTGAATAACATTTAAGGGTTTCCAACAACTGTCTGTGGTATACCCTACCTAGATTGGTTTGCTTGCTGACCAAATCTATCGAAAATATGTTGCCGCACAAGTGAAGTGTACACCAGAACTCTATTTGATTGGTATGCCAGATACAATTTGGATGAATGTATGGTTCAAGAAGAGGCCATTGCACTTCCTTCCTGTCTTATTCAAAACATGGTCATTAGTAACTCCACTGAGCCAGAGAGAGGTTATGGATTGTCTTGGGTCATTGTAAAAGTTAGGGATAGGTGCCAATGTAATTGCAATGCAATTATTATCTGATTGTATAAGAAGGCATGCACTACAAGACAGCTTGCCAGAGACATGTTAAATTACATTGTTTTGGTTCTAATGCCATCTAGTGACTTAAAATGGCACCATCTTGACAAGGTGATTGCTTTCACCACCTACACAAAAGCACAATTTTTAAATGGTACTAATGGAAAATACATATGTCACCAATTCATTCTCCAGAAATGTTTTATGAAATCACTAACGAGTAGTGAAACATCCTGGGCCTGTTACAGTTGGACCACAGCAGTGCTGAAATACAGACAGGCAACACTGAGGACAGTAGCATTCTATAAGGTGACATATGAGCTAAATGATGTGTATAGTCAGGTAAATGTCTCCCTAACCAGTGTTTGGACACCTCATCATCAATCCTCCTACCTCCAGGGGACACCCGGACACTTAGAGACGTGGCAATCCTATAAGCCTGGGGGCCATGCATCTCAAGTTCGTTACTTTCCTTCGTGTAAGGAATTCTTAAATGTGAGAACCGAAAAACAGTGGAAATATGCCAAGAGGCTAAAACATGCAATGGACCTCTCCATCTTCAAAGCCTCTGACAGTAATAATTTGAGTTGAAGAGGTGAGAATCTCTTTGATTTTGAACAGGGGGATCTGACTACAGATGTGACAGGACAGACGGTGCAGCAGGCCTTACATAAAGCATTATGTATACAGGTCAAGACTGATCAAGGAAAATGTGAGAGTTGTCAAGTACTAATCAATCACATTTTAACAAATTCCACCATGGGTCACCAAGAAGGCCCTGTTAGCCATAGTTCAAGGCTTTTCCTGGAACTATGCAGACAGAACAAACACAAGACTTCTGGCCAAGTGAGACTACCTAACTACCTAAAAACTACCCGACCCCAAAATCTGCAAGCTATGTCAAGTTTACAGGATTTTTTATATTTTTAAGTAGGAACTAAGTGGCTAGCCAGGTAGAAGTTCAGCGTATGTAAAACCATCAAGCCCAGACAGTTGTCCATAAAGCCAAGAAGTTACCCATCACACAGTAAGACGGCACGGTACTAATGCCTTAGGGCTGTCATTCATCATGTAACTGTAATCTACATTAGAAAGGAATATCCCACGTATCATACTGTACTGTAGAATATAGAATATACATGACAATAAGCTTGCCCACACATGTTCATATTAGCTCACACTTTGGATTTATTTCAACAGTATCAAGCCTTAGTTTCCGCTCTATCAATAGACATATGTAAATGACACTACGGTAATACGCTCTTCTTTCTTGGCAACTCTGCCACCTGGTGGTGGGTACAGTATCTGACGCTTGGAAATACGCTGCTCTACAGTCAGTTGAACGATTGCTCACATAGGAAAACTCAACAAGGGTCCTGTCATTGTTCTGTTAAAAATCTGAGAAGAAAATGAAATGGATAGATGTGCCTTGCCATAAGAACACAAGGAGTCATCCAACGGTGTGATAGCGTCTACAAACTGACTAGTGCAGGTCTCCAATCAGTCAAAAATAATAACTCCCCCAGGCCCTCCTAGATGCTTGATAAGAGCCCATGGATTTGTAAGAGGTGTGATTCTTATGTTCCTCTTAGACAGTTATCACAAAGTCACAAGAGGGCCATTCTTTCACAATGTCATCGAAGATACTGTATGTCAACCACTAAATATCACTTGATATCAATGCATAATTGAATCATCCAAATTAATGTAATCAATTGGTTAGCACAGCATGGCATGTGTGATATAAACAGAGTCCAAAGCTGTCAGGGAAGCCAAACATCAGCATACAATAAGGCTTTGATAAGATCACATACCTACGCTGTTTATGGACTGCCAGATCACTTCCACAGTCATGTCAGTGGGACGCCATCTCCTTTCCCATGCTTCACATGGAGACATGATGCAGTTTTCCATTCTAGTTATGGAGGAAGTACATGGCATGCTTTTCTCTACCCCAGGAGGACAACTAGAGGAGCCCAGGGCAGATTCATACAGTACAAGCCCATATCCTTCTGTCCTGCTGTCTGTCAGTCATTCAGGAGCAACAGACCGATGGCTCTGTGAGTGAGTCTTCTCCAGTCAACTTTAAAAGTGCCCTGATAACTGGAGCAGGGGAGGATTAGTGTTGTAATCTAGCACAGAGCCAGGCTAAATCAACACCACAGGGCCTGTGGCGGAAAAGGGCACAGCGGTAAAGCTGGATCTCCTCCTAGGCCCTGTGGAGAGCCACACCGCTATCGCATGCTAGCTAAAACACTCTCTGATCATCTTTGACATACCACATGTGTGTTAAAGATGACCTCAGAGTGTGGATATTATCCAAAAACATCTACAATTCATGAGGTTGTAGTTAGAGTTACAGGGAGGTTGACATCTTGGCAGCATCATATCTTGCCCGAGCCTGGGTACCAGTCTGTTTATGTCATCATGCCACTCGTTGCCACTCCTGGTCATGCCATGGAGTTGACATGATACCAGATCTGGGACCAGGCTAATCTCACCCTAATATCCTGCAATAATAAATCCTCCACATGAGGGCCCTCTGTGTCTACAGCTGAAAGAGGACTCTTCACAAAGTACTGATGTTTAACAACATGCTCTTTGCAAAATGTCAGCACCTCTTTCTCAGTTTATCTCAGACCGAAGAGGGAGTTGCCAAAATGAGGGGCAGCAGTAGAATATGTAGAGAGGGACGGTGAGAGGACAACAATGGTAGTGTAACCGATGTGAGTTATGACCAACTGATACTCATTTGCATTCTGGATAAGTAGTAAGAATGAACACTTTACTTTATGTCATTTGCTATGCAGCGGCAGTGAAAGAGTTAAGGATGGTGTCTTGTCCACTGGAGGGCGATGAGTGAGTTATCTCCTTACCACCACAGGAGCAGAAAATGACTGAGGGTTTTCTCTGAGAGAACTTCCAGAGTTCATATAGTCTGCCTGGCTGCAGAAGGTACGGAGGCACGGAGACAGAGGAGGTGAGTGAACAGCTATGGTCTAAAGATGTTATTGTATCTCACAAAGACTCAAATGATGGATCATTGACATATGTTGGTGATATGCTACATATTGAATGTGCATTGTGTTTCTTACATATTCTTACTGATTCTTCTCCAGTTTCTCTGTCTAAGATCATATCAATGTGATAAATGACTTGTATGTTTATGAGCATCAATCTGTCAACGCTATGAGACTAATGTAAATGCATTAAAGGCCCGCCCAATTGTGTCTGAGGAACACTCTGGGTAAAGCTGCGTTGCTCTCGTGCATGACTGCACTGTTTTGTTTTTCTCTCCCAGGCCCAAACACTGTGAGGAAGATGAGGAGAGGAGACACCCCTCTGCTGAAGCAGCAGTCAAGCCCCTGCTTGGGAAACGGTGAGCCTGCTCTCACCCTCCTCCCCCTCTCTCCTTTTCTCTCCCTCTCTCAGGCTTATTCATTCACTCAATCTCTCACATGCTCTCTCACTCATACATGTAGACTCTCAGAGATGTAGACATCCGCCCAATAAATAAAACAACACCACTCCAACCAGTGCTCATAAATGTTGATATACTGTACTGTCTTAAAATATCTTTAGCCAGGGTGATACGTGTCTTTCTCATACACAGACTGACAGAGATGTAGTTGACCTTCTCTTACAGAGGTATCATTGACAGAAGGTACAGTAATTCAGGACAGGACCCCCACCTGTGACAACAGGCTGGTGTCTGAGAGAGCTCAGAGAGGACATGATAAAAACAGTGTGTGACAGCTGTGTTTGAGGCAAGAGAACTACTAATGGCTGCCCAGGGACAGGGAGCACTACGGTAAATGATCCAACACAGACAGGAAGATAGCAGGGATACAATGACCAGAACATTAGGAAACAACCCATTCAGGAGATGCTCAAATTCCTTTTTGCTCCAATGTGCTAACATCATGGTATCAAAATGCCACTTGCAGACTCAAAGGGGCTTCCTGGAACGTACAGAGGCTTAGAACAACATAACTCAACATGATCATGGCTCAGTTCTCTCTCATTCTCTCTGTCTCTCAGTCCCCACATCCCACTATCATAAGTACATCAGTGCAGAGTGGGAACCATTGAGATCAGACTGTGTCTGTGCCTACATTCATCTCCTGTAATGCTCTCTATGGAGCTGCAGCAGAAATCCCCTCGGTAACATGATCTAATGCTCCCAAAACCAGATGTGCAGATCAATAATAGGAAGTCAACTCCAATGCAGAACAACATTATTTCTCCATGTAATGAAGCTCTGAATGAAATATAGAGCAAGCTGAATGATATTGTTGCTGTCCAAAGATACTGTAAATCATCCTGCTGTGAGGCATTAGACAGTCAACCTCAACAGGCTAGGTAAAAATAAACACGGATTGTTAACATTGTGACCTGCATGTTGGAGTGTGTGTGTGTGTGTGTGTGTGTGTGTGTGTGTGTGTGTGTGTGTGTGTGTGTGTGTGTGTGTGTGTGTGTGTGTGTGTGTGTGTGTGTGTGTGTGTGAGCCAAGGGGGTTGGACAGGCAGCTGGGATGTAAGATGTAGTCATATGGGGGTAATCAGAGCTGCAGCAGTTGTCCATTGGGGGAAACAACAGGACCTTATCGACAACACTGAATTTAATCTGCCCTATATCTCTCTTTCTGGACCTCTACTGGGAACGCTGAACAACACCAGTACCAGGTAGGGAATGGAGCCCTATGTCATGTGTGTACAACATACACTACAAGCTATGTGAGTGTCTCTGCCGAAGCCAGTGTCAGATAGGATCAGCCTGGACTGAAATCACACAGATCAGGGTAGAGGGTCCTATACGGTTTCAAATTGTCAGCTTTGAGCATGAACATGAAGGACAGTGTGTGCATGGGTAAACATGGGTTTTGTGGGTCACTGTTTTGTCATCACCTATTCTAATTGGGTGATGTTAGAGTGTGAGGTAGTCTGATCCTTTACTGAGGATGATTACCCATCAGCTGACTGACATGATGCCAGAGAACTACAGCAGAATTATTCATTCTAACACTATGCACCTAAACCAAGGTCAGTCAGAGCTGAGATTAAGTTTGTGGGCGGGTCTGTCGAGGCTCTGAGGCAAAGCAGTGATGCATGGCTGCGCAGCGGCAGTCCTCTCAATCAGGGCTGCCTGGGTAATGTTTACAATACTTGCAACGGCTGCATAGCTTGCTATCTGGCTCCTTAAGGAGGAAGGCTGCGGCTACCAGCTTGTGATTTATCACTGTCCCAAAGATGGAGAGGAGTGTTTGTGTGTGAGTGTGAGTGTGTGTGAGCCCAGCCAGCTGAGGGGAGTGCCGGTGGCTTGCCTCTGGGCTCTCTCTTTGTTGACAGCCAGTTGTGACATATCCCAAGGATTAGTGGCTCTGTCGACATGATGCCATTGGCTTCTTAAAATAGATAGAGAAGGACACTCAAAGAAAACAGAACCGCGGTCGTGAACCACGGCAGGCTCAGTGTGGGACCGACCCACATCCCTGCCAGCCCGTCAGAGTCAGGCGACCAGCCTGTTAGCCAGTCTCTACCGCAGAGAGCCTGTACAGAAACACTGTGATCCTAGCTGAGATTTCCATCATCAGGACTCCCAGTGGAGACTGTACAGCACAGAGAGATGGCTGTGAACAGACCGGAAGGTAAGGCACGCAGATGATAACGAGTTAAGGTACACTACATACTGTTCTAGCAGCTAGAGCCTCGGAAACTATTGTGTTGCTGTTTGAGAGAGTGTGTTAAAGTTCATAACGTGTGATGGAAATGAGATGGCTATTACTCTGAGAGGAATACTGATGGCTTGTGGGTGTCTCTGACTGAGAAAATGATGTATAACTGATGCTGAGGCAGCAGTATAAGCAGAGAGACTAAGAGAGAAAGAGAGAGAGAGAGAGAGAGAGAGAGAGAGAGAGAGAGAGAGAGAGAGAGAGAGAGAGAGAGAGAGAGAGAGAGAGAGAGAGAGTGTGTGCGTGTGCGCGTGTGTGTGAGAGTGAGGCAGCACTGTTGTCCCATTTAGGGACGTGTCTGCACCGACAGATCAAGTGACCAAACCGCAAGGGGTTTGTTGATACCCCAAATGACTTAAAACCCTATCCACCCAGGCAGCACTGTGAGAGGAAGAAGCGGTGCTAAATTATTTATGAGAACCCATCTATTAATCAATGCTGCTGCTGCTTCACAGAAACTCTCTCAGCTTTCAGAGTTCACCTGTGGTCTTTGCTGTAATGTGCTGCTCTCTCTGTCTGTCTGCAGTGCAGTGGGCAGTGGACAGGTGCTAGTTTGATCCACAAAGCTGTTCTTGGAAGTGGCTTAGGGTGAGCAGTGGGGTGTTTGTGGCACATCATTTTGGCAGGAATGGCAGCCCTCTTGGAAAGGCTTGGCAGAATGGAGCTTTGACATTACTCTGTCACTGATGACACCAGAGCTTTTCTCTCAGGGGCACCAGGTCTGTATGGCCACAGTGCTGCCTGGGTGGATAGGGTTTTAAGTCATTTGGGGTATCAACAAACCCCTTGCGGTTTGGTCACTTGATCTGTCGGTGCAGACACGTCCCTAAATGGGACAACAGTGTGGTTACTGGACCAGTGACCGACAATCAGACACTGGGCTATAAAGTCTACAGTTCAACCGTTACTGTCACGGTTACACAGGTTATTATGATTAGGACCATAAACCTGAAAGGAATAGAGTTGGTATGTGTTTGGAGACAAATCAAAATGGCAGTCATACTGTATAAGTCGAGTTTTCAATTTTGAAAATCACGTTGAGCCACTTATGACAGCAGATTTTTTCAGTGTAATCTGCCAGCTCCAGATTTGTGTCCCTAGCCTCGTCTTCATACACGACCAACAAACATGAAACAGTATAAACAACATCGTTGCAGCCTGAGTCTACAGGCTGCAGATACTCTGGTCTTCAGGAAATGAAGAGAATGATGGAACAGCTGGGAATTAAAAGTGAATTAAATCCCAGGGGTAATACGATGACCTCTGACAGTACAATTCACTCAGCAGACAGTCTCTGCATTAGATAAACACTAACCTAATGTCATTCTCTAACCTGTCTCTATGTTGTCCTCAGAGAGGATATTACGGGGCCTGGCATTGACCCTAAAGGTCATAAGTGAAAATAGCATATTGTCTCGGAGGCAAGTACGGTTAGCATGTTGGATGTAACGTGATCAGCTGTCAGTACTTATGTCGGTCACAAGTGCTCAAGGATCCGCTTACCAGAGTAATTTCAAAAGGAGATTGCAGTACGCCACAATTTGTCAATCTGTCATGGTGGTTGTTTTGCCTTGCCTCAAGGTAACTCTGCTAAGCAAATAAATCAATATATGCTAATAGATTTAATATTAGCTAACACATTGTGCTAATAGTTCTCCTTTAATACTAGGTGAATATGCAAAGCAATGCTTATAGCAGAGGGATGTCATGACAGTGAGGTGTTGTGATGACAATGCAGATTTGAGTTCTGAGTGGATAGAAACACTGGAAATGGCAGCTATTTTTGGGGACAAATTAGGTGGCAGCGCCACCTCTTACAATAACGAAACTCCAGTCTAACCCCTCCAAAACTCCGAAGTGTATACGTACATACTGTATCTGTACAGTGTTTATACTAAGCTGCTACACTGCTGCTGGTGTTTTTACAGACATGCCACGACAATTCCCTAAGATCACGCTGAGTGAGGTGGATGAGGAGACACGTCTGCTGGCTGAGAAGGTGTACGCATCAGCACTGAAGGAGGAGGACACTAAGGATGCCCTGTCCATGTTCACCGTCCCTGAGGACTGTCCCATCGGCATGCACCAGGCCAAGGAGAGGGAGCTGCTCAAAGAGCTGGCAGAGCAGCATTCAGAAGAGAGCGCCAAGAGGTGAGTCTGGCTCTCAACAATACAGGACCTCATGGAATCTAAACTAGCTTATCAATTCTGTACTGGAGTGTTAAGTATTTATAAGAATGTTTTGTTTCCAGGAAGAAGAGTTTCAAGATGATCCGTTCGCAGTCAGCATCCTTGCAGGGCCTGCAGATCCCTGTGACTGCAGAGTGGGCCCGTTCTGTGGTGACCCCATTCCTCTCACCCTCCTCCACCTGCTCCTCACTTCCAGAGAACTGCCCCGAGTACCAGAGGGTCACCATCAGTGGAGACTACTGCGCTGGTGTAAGTGCTCCAAGCAGGTGGCATACAGTTCATACTCAACTCATACAGTATTTCACTGCATACTGGAAGAGTTGCAATGAAATGGGACAGTAATGATTGTGTAGATAGCTTTTCGTGTATTGATCTGAATATTGATGTGTATAGTGTATATTGATGTTTTTGGTTCATCTGTAAAAGAGAACTTAGACTCTTTATTTTATTTTTATTTCACCTTTATTTAACCAGGTAGGCTAGTTGAGAACAAGTTCTCATTTGCAACTGCGACCTGGCCAAGATAAAGCAAAGCAGTTCGACACATACAACAACACAGAGTTACACATGGAATAAAGAAACATACAATCAATAATACAGTAGAAAAATCTTTATACAGCATGTGCAAATGAGGTAGGATAAGAGAGGTAAGGCAATAAATAGGCCATGGTGGCAAAGTAATTACAATATAGCAATTAAACATTGGAATGGTAGGATGTGCAGAAGATGAATGTGCAAGTTGAGATACTGGGGTGCAAAGGAGCAAGATAAATAAACAAATACAGCATGGGGATGAGGTAGATTGGATGGGCTATTTACAGATGAGCTATGTACAGGTGCAGTGATCTGTGAGCTGCTCTGACAGCTGGTGCTTAAAGCTAGTGAGGGAGGTAAGAGTCTCCAGCTTCAGAGATTTTTGCAGTTCGTTCCAGTCATTGGCAGCAGAGAACTGGAAGGAGAGGCGACCAAAGGAAGAATTGGCTTTGGGGGTGACCAGTGAGATATACCTGCAGGAGCGCGTGCTACAGGTGGGTGCTGCTATGGTGACCAGTGAGCTGAGATAAGGTGGGGCTTTACCTAGCAGAGACTTGTAGATGACCTGGAGCCAGTGGGTTTGGCGACGAGTATGAAGCGAGGGCCAGCCAACGAGATCATACAGGTCGCAGTGGTGGGTAGTGTATGGGACTTTGGTGACAAAACGGATGACACTGTGATAGACTGCATCCAATTTGTTGAGTAGAGTGTTGGAGGCTATTTTGTAAATGACATCGCCGAAGTCAAGGATCGGTAGGATGGTCAGTTTTACGGTATGGGCATGTTTGGCAGCATGAATGAAGGATGCTTTGTTGCGAAATAGGAAGCCGATTCTAGATTTCATTTTGGATTGGAGATGTTTAATGTGAGTCTGGAAGGAGAGTTTACAGTCTAACCAGACACCAAGGTATTTGTAGTTGTCCACATATTCTAAGACAGAAACGTGATGCTGGACGGGCAGGCAGATGCAGGCAGTGATCGGTTGAAGAGCATGCATTTAGTTTTACTTGCATTTAAGAGCAGTTGGAGGCCACAGAAGGAGAGTTGTAGGGCATTGAAGCTCATCTGGAGGTTAGTTAACACAGTGTCCAACGAAGGGCCAGAGGTATACAGAATGGTGTTGTCGGCGTAGAGGTGATTCAAAGAATCACCAGCAGCGAGAGCAACATCATTGATGTATACAGAGAAGAGAGTCGGCCCGAAAATTGAACCCTGTGGCACCCCCATAGAGACTGCCCGAGGTTCGGACCACAGGACCTCCGATTTGACATACTGAACTCTACCGGAGAAGTAGTTGGTGAACCAAGCGAGGCAATCATTTGAGAAACCAGTCTGCCCTTAGTCTGCCAATAAGAATGTGGTGATTGACAGAGTCGAAAGCCTTAGCCAGGTCGATGAATACGGCTGCACAGTAATGTCTCTTATCGATGGCGGTTATGATATTGTTTAGGACCTTGAGCGTGGCTGAGGTGCACCCATGATCAGCTCTGAAACCAGATTGCATAGCGGAGAAGGTACGGTGAGATTCGAAATGGTCTGTAATCTGTTTGTTAACTTGGCTTTCAAAGACCTTAGAAAGGCAGGGTAGAATAGATATAGGTCTGTAGCAGTTTGGGTCTAGAGTGTCTCCCCCTTTGAAGAGGGGGAAGACCGCGGCAGCTTTCCAATCTATGCGAATCTCAGACGATATGAAAGAGATGTTGAACAGGCTAGTAATAGGGGTTGCAATAATTTCGGCAGATAATTTTAGAAAGAGAGGGTCCAGATTGTCTAGCCCGGCTGATTTGTAGGGGTCCAGATTTTGCGGCTCTTTCAGAACATCAGCTATCTGGATTTGGGAGAAGGAGAAGTAGGGGAGGTTTGGGCGAGTTGCTGTGGGGAGCGCAGGGCTGTTGACCGGGGTAGGGGTAGCCAGGTGGAAAGCAAGACCAGCCGTAGAGAAATGCTTATTGAAATTCTCAATTATTGTGGATGTATCGGTAGTGACAGTGTTTCCTAGCCTCAGTGCAGTGGACAGCTGGGAGGAGGTGCTCTTATTCTCCATGGACTTTACAGTGTCCCAGAACTTTTTTGAGTTTGTACTACAGGATGCAAATTTCTGTTTGAAAAAGCTAGCCTTAGCTTTCCTAACTGCCTGTGTATATTGGTTCCTAACTTCCCTAAAAAGTTGCATATCACGGGGGCTATTCGATGCTAATGCAGAACGCCACAGGATGTTTTTGTACTGGTCAAGGGCAGACAGGTCTGGAGTGAACCAAGGGCTATATCTATTGCTAGTTCTACATTTTTTGAATGGAGCATGCTTATTTAAGATGGTGAGGACGGCACTTTTAAAGAATAACCAGGCATCCTCTACTGACGGGATGAGGTCAATGTCATTCCAGGATACCCCGGCCAGGTCAATTAGAAAGGCCTGTTCGCAGAAGTGCAGACTCAGCATGACTCCCTGTCAAAATACAAGTTTGATAAACAATTTAAATAATAAAAGTGGTACTTTGGTATGACTTTAAATTCCCAGGTGGTTAGGAATAATTTTGTGTGGCAGGGAGTCCACAGGATGAAATGAAAAGCCATGTGATAAGACTAGTAATAACAGCTCTCTCCTCCCCCCAGATCACAGTAGAGGACTATGAACAGGCAGCAAAAACACTGATGAAAGCCCTGTTCATTAGGGAGAAGTACTCCAAACTGGCCTACCATCGCTTTCCCCGAACCGTCGCTCAGTTCCTCCGCAGCGCTGAGAACCAGACGTGGAAGGAAGAGGACGAGGTTCTACCAGGTATACACTGAGTTTACAAAACATTAACAACACCTTCCTACTTTTGAGTAGCACCTCCCTTTTGCTCTCAGAACAGACTCAATTCGTCGGGGCATGGACTCTATAAGGTGTTGAAAGCGTTCCACGGGGATGCTGGCCAATGTTGACTCCCGTGCTTCCCACAGTTGTGACAATTTGTCTGGATGTCCTTTAGGTGGTGGACCATTCTTGATACACACGGGAAACTGTTGAGTGTGAAAAACCAAGCAGCGTTGCAGCTCTTGACACAAACCGGTGCACCGAGCACCTACTACCATACCCCGTTCTTTAGTCTTGCCCATTCACCCTCTGAATGGCACACGTACACAGTCCATGTCTCAATTGTCTCAAGCGGATTTAACAAGTGACATCAATAACTGAACATAGCTTTCACCCTGAATTTCCCTGGTCAATCTATGTCATGTTGTTCATAACGTTTTGTACACTCAGTGTATACTCAAACAGTGCCCATAAATTAACTATATGTACATAATGTGTTCTTAACGTCCTGTACAAGTGGAGTCCATTGTATTAGTCTATGTCAGTCATACTGGTCTCCCCACAGATGTCTGCCCTTGCCCTAGAGAGGGGGAAGACCCTTACAGCATTGAGAATATCCCAGACAACCTGAGCTATGAGCTGCAGACGAAAGATGGCATAGTGTATGTGTATGAGAACGCAGAGGCTCTAAGTCTGAACAGGCCCCGCAGCCTGCCCTACCCTGACCTGGAGACCTTCGCTATAGACCTCAGCCATGTGCTGGCCATGATCGTTGATGGACCCACGTGAGTGACCACCACTTCCTGAACTCACCACTGTGTAATGGAGCTTTATTTTTGTCTCTGCATAACTAATGTGCTTTCCAGGAAGACCTATTGTCACAGACGCCTGAACTTCCTGGGCTCAAAGTTCTACCTGCATGAAATGCTCAATGAGATGGCTGAGTTAAAGGAACTGAAGGGTGTTCCACACAGAGACTTCTACAATGTCAGAAAGGCAAGTTCCAACACTTGAATGTGAAAGCTAAATTTGTCATGTAAAAAGTGAAAGTCCACCATTTAGACTAAATCTGATTTGTCCACTTTCCGACTGTGATGTCTCTTTCCCCAGGTGGACACACACATCCATGCAGCCGCCTGCATGTCCCAGAAGCACCTTCTAAACTTCATCCAGACCACCTACAAGACAGAGGCAGACCGTGTGGTGCTGGAGAAGGGCGGGCGGAAGTTGACCCTCAGAGAGGTGTTTGAACACCTCAACATGGACCCCTATGACCTCACTGTGGACTCCCTGGATGTACACGCTGTAAGACCCTCCCTCTCTCTATCTATTTCTCCTGCCATCATGCATACCCTTATGGTTTTCAGACACGTGTGAAGTTTCACATGTTAATTTTCCATGTATTTTTCCCTCGTGTGAAAATATATAACACTAGTACTCTATTAGGTGTTTAAAGCGACAATCCTTAATTGAAACATTAACAAAGGGATCTCCCCACCACAGTTTCAGTAAAAAGCCAAGGTTTGGGGCTGGAAAAATGCAACCACTCGCAAATCCTTACCCTACGCTACGGATGCAAGGACTGTACATCCATGATACACTACATGACCAAATGTACGTGAACACTTGCTCGTCGAACATCTCATTCCAAAATCATGGGCATGAATATGGAGTTGGTCCTCCCTTTGCAGCTATAACAGCCTCCACTCTTCTGGGAAAGCTTCCACTAGATGTTGGAACATTGAATCTTCTACAATGTCATTGTATGTTGTACCATTAAGCTTTCCCTTCACTGGAACTAGGTGGCCTAGCCCGAACCATGAAAAACAGCCCCAGACCATTATTCCTCCTCCACCAAACTTTACAGTTGGCACTATGCATTGGGGCAAGTAGCATTCTCCTGGCATTCGCCAAACCCAGATTCGTCTGTCGGAGTGCCAGATGGTGAAGCCTGATTCATCACTCCAGAGAACTCGTTTCCACTGCTCCAGAGTCCAATGGCAGCGAGCTTTACACCACTCCAGCCGACGCTTGCCATTGCACATGGTGATCTTTGCACATGGTGAACCCATTTCATGAAGCTCCCAACGAACAGTTATTGTGCTGACGTTGTTTCCAGAAGCAGTTTGGAACCCGGTAGTTGCAACCAAGGACAGACCAACTCCAGAGTGTTGCAACCGAGGACAGACCAACTCCAGAGTGTTGCAACCGAGGACAGACCAACTCCAGAGTGTTGCAACCGAGGACAGACCAACTCCAGAGTGTTGCAACCAAGGACAGACCAACTCCAGAGTGTTGCAACCGAGGACAGACCAACTCCAGAGTGTTGCAACCGAGGACAGACCAACTCCAGAGTGTTGCAACCGAGGACAGACCAACTCCAGAGTGTTGCAACCGAGGACAGACCAACTCCAGAGTGTTGCAACCGAGGACAGACCATTTTTAAGCGCTACGCACTTCAGCACTCAGCACTGAGGCAAAATGTTTTATATTCTTCAAGAATCAATTGGTAAATATGATTAATTCATAAATCCCAAAATGGATGTAGTCGCTAAGGATTGCCCCTGTAATAACAGGCAGTGACTTTCATACAGCAGAACTACACTGAGTGTACAAAACATTAAGAACACCTACTCTTTCCATGACATAGACTGACCAGGTGAATCCAGGTGAAAGCCATTATCCCGTATTGATGTCACTTGTTAAATCCACTTCAATCAGTGTAGATGAATGGGAGGAGATAGGTTAAAGAATAATTTTTAAGCCTTGAAACAATTGAGACATTGATTGTGTATGTGTGCCATTCAGGGGGTGAAAGAGTAAGACAAAAGATTTAAGTGACTTTGAATGGGGTATGGTCGTAGGTGCCAGGCGCACTGGTTTGTGTCAAGAACTGCAATGCTGCTGGGTTTTTCAGTTTCCCGTGTGTATCAAGACTGGTCAACCACCCAAAGGACATCCAGCCAACTGTGGAATGCATTGGAGTCAACGCAGGCCAGCATCCCTGTGGAACACTTACGACACATTGTAGAGTTCATGCCCTGATTAATTGAGGCTGTTCTGAGGGAAAAAGGGGGTTGCAACTCAATATTAGGATGGTATTTATAATGTTTTGTACACTCAGTGTATGTCACCATTTGAACATGATCCATTAACATGCCCGAAAAGAGAAATAATTGTCAAGCCCTGACCATAGTAAGCTGTTTTTTCCTCTGTGTTGGTTGGGGCGTGATAGTGACTTGGGTGGGTCATCTAGGTGTTTTTGTGTTTCTATGGTGGCCTGATATGGTTCCCAATCAGAGGCAGCTGTTTATCGTTGTCTCTGATTGGGGATCATATTTAGGTAGCCATTTCCTCATTTGTGTTTGTGGGATGTTGACTATGTGTAGTTGCCTATCAGCACTATTTTGTATAGCTTCACGTTTCGTTTGTTATTTTTGTTGGTTTGTTTGGTGTTCATTCATTGAAAGAGAATGTACGCATACCACGCTGCGCCTTGGTCTACTCATTTCAACGATCGTGACAATAATGTTGTCCACTGTTCTGCAAATGTCCCACATAATTTGTAACGCATTTAAGGATTTTTAGATGCAGTCACCCTATTTCCAGGTGTGGAAACATTGCTACTGTAACATGTTAACAGAATAACATTATTTCAACCCCACATGTGAACTAGTTTTCTTACATGTGAAACTGCACATTTTAATTATTTGTCATTTTTATCATGTGAAAGTATTCAGACCCCTTGACTTTTTTCACATTTTGTTATGTTACAGATTTATTCTAAAATGTATTAAATAGTTTTTTCCCTCATCAATCTACACACAATATCCCATAATGCAAAGCCAAAACATTTACTTATGTAAATGTGAAATATCACATTTACATAAGTATTCAGACCCTTTACTTAGTACTTGAAGCACCTTTGGCAGCAGTTAAAGCATCGAGTCTTCTTGGGTATGACACTACAAGATTGGCACACCTGTATTTGGGGAGTTTCTACCATTCTTCTCTGCAGATCATCTCAAGCTCTGTCAGGTTGGATGGGGAGGACAGCGACCCTAAGCACACAGCCAAGACAACGCAGGTGTGGCTTCGGGACAAGTCTCTCCAGTGATGTTCGATCGGGTTCAAGTCCGGGCTCTGGTTGGGCCACTCAAGGACATTCAGAGACTTGTCCCGGAGCCACTCCTGCGTTGTCTTGGCTATGTGCTTAGGGTCGTTGTCCTGTTGGAAGGTAAACTTTCGCGTCAGTCTAAGTTCCTGAGCGCTCTGAAGCAGGTTTTTATCAAGGATCCCTCATTACTTTGCTCCGTTCACCTTTCCCTCGATCCTGACTAGTCTCCTAGTCCCTGCTGCTGAAAAACATCCTCACGCCTCCCGGGTGGCGCAGTGGTCTAGGGCACTGCAACGCAGTGCTAGCTGCGCCACCAGAGTCCCTGGATTCGCGCCCAGGCTCTGTCGCAGCCGGCCGCGACCGGGAGGTCCGTGGGGCGACGCACAATTGGCATAGCGTCGTCCGGGTTAGGGAGGGTTTGGCCTGTAGGGATATCCTTGTCTCATCGCGCTCCAGCGACTCCCGTGGCGGGCCGGGCGCAGTGCGCGCTAACCGAGGGGGGCGGGTGCACGGTGTTTTCTCCGACACGTTGGTGTGGCTGGCTTCCGGGTTGGAGGCGCGCTGTGTTAAGAAGCAGTGCGGCTTGGTTGGGTTGTGATTCGGAGGACGCATGGCTTTCGACCTTCGTCTCTCCCGAGCCCGTACGGGAGTTGTAGCGATGAGACAAGATAGTAATTACTAGCGATTGGATACCACGAAAATTGGGGAGAAAATGGGATAATAAATAAATAAATAAATAAATAAATAAAACATCCTCACAGCATGATGCTGCCACCACCGTGCATCCCCATGAGGAAGGTATTGGCCAGGTAATGAGCGGTGCCAGGTTTCCTCCAGACGTGACGCTTGGCATTCAGGCCAAAGAGTTCAATCTTGGTTTCATCAGACCAGAGAATTTTGTTTCTCATGGTCTGAGAGTCTAAGTGCCTTTTAGCAAACTCCAAGCAGGCTGTCATGTGCTTTTTACTGAGGAGTGGCTTCCGTCTAGCAACTCTACCATAAAGGCCTGATTGGTAGAGTGCTGCAGAGATGGTTGTCCTTCTGGAAAGTTCTCCCATCTCCACAGAGAAACTCTAGACCTCTGTCAGAGTGACTATCGGGTTCTTATCGGGTTCTTATGTCCCCCGGTTGCTCAGTTTTTATTTATTTTTATTAATTTTTTATTTAACCTTTATTTAACCAGGTAGGCAAATTGAGAACACGTTCTCATTTACAATTGCGACCTGGCCAAGATAAAGGCCGGCGGCCAGCTCTAGGCCGGCGGCCAGCTCTAGGAAGACTCTTAGTGGTTCCAAACTTCTTCCATTTAAGAATGATGGAGGCCACTGTGTTGTTTGGGACCTTCAATGCTGTCGAAATGTTTTGGTACCCTTCTACAGATCTGTGCTTTGACACAATCCTGTCTCCGAGCTCTACGGCCAATTCCTTCGACCTCATGGCTTGGTTTTTGCTCTGACATGCACTGTCAACTGTGGGACCTTAAATTTTTTTTTTTGCGATTATGGGGTATTCTATGTAGATTGTTGAGTTTTTTATTTTATTCAAACCATTTTAGAATAAAAGTCAAGGGGTCTGAATACTTTCCGAAGGCACTGTATGAAACTGCAAATGTGATTTTCACATGTGAACTTGTATTTCCACATGGGAGAGTGAGATTTTCACATGTGAACTTGTATTTCCACATGGGAGAGTGAGATTTTCACATGTGAACCTGCATATCTAATTTTGACCTGGAAATTTCCCAAGTGAAACCCCAATTCACATGTTTTTTTATTTTATTCAACTAGGCATATCAGTTAAGAACAAATTCTTATTTACAATGAATGCCTACCGGGGAACAGTGGGTTAACGGCCTTGTTCAGGGGCAGATCGACAGATTTCTATCTTGTCAGCTCGGGGATTCAATCCAGCAACTTTTCGGTTACTGGCCCAACGCTCTAACCACTAGGATACCTGCCACCCCAATTTTCACCTCACCATGTTATGTGAAAACATGTTTCTCTCCTCACATGTTAGACGGTGGTGTTAACATGTGAAAGTTAAGTTCAACATCTGAAAACAGAATGCTAATTTGAAATGTGTTTTTTTGTAAGAGTATATCATCCATACTGTACAGGAACAGCTGTTATGCCATAAAACACATATTTATTGTGTAACCATAGCTGTTCAGTTATATCTATAGCTAGAGACACGTGTTCGTTTTGGAGATCTGTTAGCACCATCCATAAGCTAATATCAGATACCTGTGTGTGTCTCACCCCACAGGGCAGACAAACCTTTCACAGATTCGATAAGTTCAACTCCAAGTACAACCCAGTGGGGGCCAGTGAACTCAGAGAAATCTACCTGAAAACAGACAACCTCATAGATGGAGAGTACTTTGCACGCATTATCAAGGTATAGTTCATTCAGAAAACATCCTGATTCTCTCAAATTGATAACACATGTTATGTTGCATAAGCTATCATTATTATGCAAAAACAACATGTGCAGTAACACATTTGCACATGTGTTACTCTGATGGATGGGAGGTGACAGAGACCCAGAATAATGGTTTTGTTTGGAGATGAGAGAACTTCTCACTTATTTGATCTTTCTACCACGTCTTGCCCTTGACAGGAAGTGTCCCATGACCTAGAGGAGAGTAAGTACCAGCATGCTGAGCCTCGTCTGTCCATCTACGGACGCTCTGCAGACGAATGGGACAGCCTCTCCAAGTGGTTCATCCAGCACAAAGTGCACTCTACCAACATGCAGTGGATCATCCAAGTCCCCAGGATCTAGTAAGTGCTGCTGCCTGAGTGACAGCTAAAGTCAAAGAGTTACATTTCACTTTCAACTGGAGGAATAATGTAACATGGCCACTATGAAAGATAGTACTCTTTTTGTGAGATGTTTGTCATCCTTAAAAATGTTTCACTTCTTTCAGTGATATTTTCAAGTCAAAGAAGTTGATCACTAACTTTGCCAAGATGTTGGAGAACATATTCCTTCCTCTGTTTGAGGCCACAGTCAATCCACAGAAGCATAAAGAGCTACATGTATTTCTCAAATATGTGAGTATAATTCATTTAGATTTTCCTGCAAAATGTATCCCGATAGTGTCAACCATTCACCATTCAACCCCTACTCTTCCTGTGCAGGTGACAGGCTTTGACAGTGTGGATGATGAGTCCAAGCACAGTGACCACATGTTCTCCTACAAGAGCCCCAAGCCTGAGCAGTGGACAGCAGATGAAAACCCTCCCTACAGCTACTACCTCTTCCACATGTACGCCAACATCATGGTGCTCAACAATCTGAGGAAGTAAGTACCTGTTGATATCTGCCCCTCTCAGGCCTCTGGTAACGAACCCAAACCATTATATCTCTTTCAAGAGAAACCGAGAGTTCCAACTGTCCTTCTACTGATGCTGCTGAGGGGAAAATGTAGGTGTTACACCCACTGTTCAGTTGCTATTATTCATTGAATTTAAGGCACTTCAGAATGAGGGCAACCAAGGGGAGCAGAACAGGTGTCTGGTTGCAGGCATGCTACATTGCTGCACAGTGTAATGCACCAACGCATCTATAAATAAGAGTGCCTTGGTCCTCCTTTTTTTTTGATGACCAATTTACACCTTTTACCAAAGAGCACCTTCTATCTACCAAAATATACTATAGTGTACCTTAGTAGCGCTTCCCTTCCTCCTCTTGCATCTATAAATAAATTCCTTATGATAATACAAAGGAATAGAATTACAGTCTCTGACAGACTTGAATTACTGGCACATATGGTCAAGGAGCTCCTCCAAAGTCACTGAAGGTGCTACTGTAGGCCTACATAATACACTTGTGTGTGTGTGTGTGTGTGTGTGTGTGTGTGTGTGTGTGTGTGTGTGTGTGTGTGTGTGTGTGTGTGTGTGTGTGTGTGTGTGTGTGTGTGTGTGTGTGTGTGTGTGTGTGTGTGTGTGTGTGTGTGTGTGTGTGTGTGTGTGTGTGTGTGTGTGTGTGAATATGACCACGGAATATTTCCCTGGGTCTCTTCCAGAGAGCGAGGCTTAAGCACCTTCCAGTTCCGTCCACATTGCGGGGAGGCTGGATCCATCACCCACCTGGTCTCTGCTTTCCTCACCGCTGACAACATCTCCCACGGCCTCAACCTCAAGAAGGTCCTCTACTACCATACTGAATCCTGCATCATCTGTCCTCAACACACTCTAGCCTACACACACTTATTTGCCATCAAATATACTGTAAATGCTGAACTCCCATGTTTGAATGGAGCATGCTGATCTCCCATGTGATACAGTAGGTGCTACTCACATGAATAGTGGATGTCATGAGATGACCCTAAAGAAATGCAAAGCTATCTAATATTCTCACATGAAAGCATGCTGTATAAATGCTAGTCATTGTAATGCAGTAACAGTGTACAGCCCTTTTGGCCTCACTGTTTGCTTCATTTTCCTGTCTATCCGTGGGCCTAACCAGCACACAGACAAAGAAAAGCCCTGTCTACCAGGCCTGCTCCACGCAAATACAGCCACTGAAAATAACCGAGCCAGCCACAGGGACAGGAGCTAGTTATCAACTTTTGACACATTTTAACATCCACCGTGTCTGCTGAACAGTAAGCAGAGACCCTGTATGATGAGCAGGTGACAGCGAGGTATGTGTAAGTCTGTGTGTATGTACTGAGTGTGTCTGTCTCTCTCTGCCACAGAGCCCTGTCCTACAGTACCTGTACTACCTGGCCCAGGTGCCCATTGCCATGTCTCCTCTGAGCAATAACAGCTTGTTCCTGGAATATTCCAAAAACCCTCTCAGGGAGTTCCTACACAAGGGGCTGTGTGTGTCTCTATCAACAGATGATCCTATGCAGTTCCACTATACCAAGGTAAACTCCAGCTGAGTGTTCCATAGCTGTTTTGTAGGACAGTACTTGATGACAGTGTGTCCTGTCTGTAGGAGGCACTGATGGAGGAGTATGCCATTGCGGCCCAGCTGTGGAAGCTCAGCACCTGTGATGTGTGTGAGATTGCCAGGAACAGTGTGCTGCAGAGTGGCCTGTCTCACCAGGTAGAGCCCTGGGCATTGATATCTACCCTCTTAGAAAAAAGGGTTCCAAAAGGGTTCTTCCCTGTCCCAACAGGAGAACCCTCTTTGTTCCAGGTAGAACCCTTTTTGGTTCTCGGTAGAAACCCTCGTTGGAAAGGATTCTACATAAACCCAAAAGTGTTCTAACAGGAACCAAAAAGGGTACTTCAAAGGGTTTTCCTATGGGGACAGCCAATGAACTTTTACGTTCTAGATAACACCTTTTTTATAAGAGTGTATAATAGCATGAATGCAAAATAACATTAAAATATCCTTCCCCTGTCCCCCATCTAATGGAGTGGTTATACCTAAGGAGTTTACATGATATACAATCTCTGGTAATACTGTATGACTCATTTTGTGCAGGAGAAGAAGCACTTTATTGGGGCCAACTACTTGAAGGATGGACCTGAGGGCAACGACATTCGGCGGACCAATGTGGCTCAGATCCGCATGGCCTACCGCCACGAGACCCTGTGCAATGAGCTCAGCTTCCTAGTGGATGCAGTGAAAACTGAAGCGGCCATTGGCACACAACCAGAGTTACCACAATAACATGGGATTTAGCTCAATCCGTGCATGTAAGCTCTCAACCATCACAACGGTATCTCTTGCATTCACGGTGGAAAAAACCCAATGGTTTGAATGAATAAGTGTGTCTCCTGTTTCTCTGGCTGCATGTGTGATAGTAGTTCTGAAAGTAGTGCTCAAGTGGCAAAAGTGATCCCCGAAAATTGTGTGCCATGTACAGATATATGCCTAAGTGGCTGGCCCACATGGAGGAATATGTAGGTCAAGCACAGTTTCCAGAAAAGCAGTTGCTTTCAAACTAGGCATTTCATGGATAATTGAGGTAAGACAGTAATTCTGCTAATAGATCATGCATGTATGAACTACACATTGACACATCCAAAGCGGGAGGCTTAATAAATACTTATTAGTCGCCAAAGTTCCGGAGCATGTCTTTAACAGTATAAAAATAGTTTGGAGAGGTAGCAGTAGGAGCCAACTACATCTTAGTGTCTAAATTATGTATGTCCACAGTACAAAGGTTTCTTTCTACAGTGCAGCAACATCATTTGCACTAAGGCTGGTTCACTCTGCAGAGCACTTACTCACAGTTCAGCAATGTTACAAAATATTTGGGTTTCAAGTGCAATGTCTGGGAGAAAAAACACTGGCCACTTCTACTTTGATGTCTAACACTCACTGTATCATGCCCTAGTGATGGGCGGTCCCAGCTGTTTACGGAACCTGACAGTGTTTATCTCTGGAGCTGGAACACTGCTTTAGCTGTGATGAATGGTACATTTCCACTGTCCCTTTCCATGTGTGCTTGTTTTTTACAGGATGTCATGCAGTAGGTTCCAAGGAGGACACTGAAGTCAGTTGTGGACACTGTAGGTACAAAACATTGTACTTGTATGCACTGTATGATATTTGCTTGAAATATTTGTGTGAATGTTTTGTTTCAATTTGAATGAAAACAGGCATTTCTATTGGTCAGAGTATGCAATATTTAATTTGGATGTACTGTATGTATAACTTTGGAAAGCAACTATGAGCCAATTGAATGTTAAGAGTTTGGACAAGAGAGACAAATGTGAAGGCATGTGTTCTCCTCTAGTTGCACTGAGATACAAGTGTCCAAAGATGGCCAAAGATGTAATACTGCTTTCTCACCTCTTGCTCGTTAGTGGTTGACAAAATGCTGTAAAATAGCCTGTTTTTAATTATGTTACTTTTGTTATCAATAAAGATATTTAAACATGGATTATTCCGTTTTTTTTTGTCATGCAGCAATTTAAAACTGTGAGATAATGTAATACATTGTTTATTAGAACATGAATACTACGAAGCGCTAACCCAAATATCCTGGCAGTAGCCTGACACATTTCCAAAAAGGCTAAGAAGTAACTGCAAGGCAGGGATACAAAAAGTTAGAATTTATTGCATCAGTTCAAGATTGGCATTAGTTAAAACACATGATTTAACATGCAGTAGTTAGCAGTGGCCATGGCATACTGACTAACTTTATCTGAAGTCATCAAATGAATTATCTGTGTAGTAGAAAATATGAACCCATTTTGAATTCAGCTACTATAATAGTCCTTGCCTCAACCCATCCACGTTGCAGCAATAATTGCCTTGATGACATCGCCATCTAGTGGTTAAAATACAGGATGATCTCTAGAAGAATCTATTTTGAATATGAACGGCACAAAACAACAAGGAGACATAAAGTCACTTTTTAAAGCAAAATTGGAAAGGCATCCCATGCTATAAATAAATGCATTTGAATAACATCAATGCACACTTTGTACAAACGACTAAACAACATAACTTCCATAAGCATGAACATAACTTTAAAAAAGCAGCCTGACCTTATCTTTGGTTTTACATAATCTAAAGCATCAAGGTTTTGTCTCTGATGCTGAATCAGTGTTGGTCTCATCACTGATGTTCACACTGATGTCATTGGCTGTCTCTTTGCACACATCCTCCTCAGGCTCAGCCCTAGCTTCTCCCTCAGTCTGGGCTTCCTTTGTGTCCTTCATACAGGTGTGTGCTGCACACTCCTCGGTCTCAATGTACTCTTTCGGCTGCTCCCCATCCCAGCAGGGGAGAATAGTCTTGAGGCCATTGTTCCTTTTGAAAGAGGAAAAAAAAAATGTTACTTTTTTTTAACACAGTTAACACAGCATCAACTTACATCCCTAAAGTCACTCTGGTATAAATCAAATGTATGCATGACCATGTCAACAGGTATATGTTATAGCAATTGTGCTTAATGAATTACCATTATCTAAATAATGGCTTTCAATTCAAGGGATCTTACATATCTAGTTTTTTCCCTTTTACAAAAAAAGACGTAAAAACACTTACGTTCTAAAGTACATGAGAATGGCCATTGCAGTCAGAAGAAGAACAATGGCCGAGGTGATAAGTAATGCTTTTGGCAGCACTAAAACAACAGAGCACAGGAGAGGGAAGAGATTACTCGTACAAAATGAGCCTTGTCACTTTCACTCCCAATGGTAATGATGACAGAACATACGAGTGGTTTGATGGACAACAGCAATGCTGGTAGTTAATGTCTCAAACCTCCAATTGAAGACTTTGCGCTGCTCATGGACTGGGGTAGTTCTACCTCTACCTCCTCTGGGTTATCAGAAAAACTACTGAGCGAGAGAAGGGAGGAGCGAGAATGAGAGGTGGGCCGTGCGGACTGTGTGGAGGGGACAAGATGAATGATGGCTGGAGAGAGGGAGGTAGAGGGGGGTGAGGCCGCTCCTGAAGGAGAAAGATGTGGTTAGTAATTTTATTCACATTCAATTAAATGAATACATTGATATCCAGCATTGACATCACAGTGGCTGTTTGCCAAATATTTTCATTTCACTCAATTCCTAAAACTTGGTCAAACCAAACCAGAGACAGTTCAGGAAGTTAATGTAGGATGTTTTTCACACTCAAATGTTCCCTTTTCCTCTCACGTTCATACAATTGTTAGTTTCACAAAGGAAATTAAAGTACGTGATTTGACTTTCTGGAAAAATTCCAATTACCTCAGAGTTTGGGGTCAACAAAATGGCACAGAGCAATTAGATTATGTATCCATGAATCACCATACCATAATATTGCTCTATTTTATCTTTGATCCATTGACTGCATGGAGATTTTTTAAATCCTTTCCTGTACCTGAAGTGTTGAAGCAGAACACATCAAAACGTTTGGTGACAGAGGCTCTCCATTTGATGACACCGGTCTGGTTTTGACCACAGGTTTTACTGGCCTCAATACGAGGGATCACTGCAAAATGTTCATCAATCCACCCAAACCTAGAGACACAGCCGATTTAAAATGGATTCATTAATTCTCAGAGGTTATCTATTATGAAAATGATCACTAGAATACAAAGAAGAATCGAATCCAAAAGCCATTTTACCTGCATGTTTCCAAGCCCAGTCTCTGAGCCTCCTCAACCTGGGAATTGGAGGCCATGGTTACACCCAGAGACCAGCACACCTCCCTGGCCTCAGAGGCATTGAAGGCATAGGCAAACTGGTTTGCGTCATTTGTGTAGCTGACCAGAAACACCCCAGCTATGTGTCTCTCTGGGAAAGCTGGTGATAAGGGAATTGAAGATAAGTTTCTGTGCATATTTGCTGGTTTTAAAACATTAGCAATATTTCACTGTTCTTGTTTCTAATTAGTCAAGTTCATCAATTTGAAAATCCAATAATAAGTCAGAATATTTTAAACTCCTTTTTCGTTTAGATAATTTAGTGAAAAAATGCATTTGCATGCCTTGTATTATTTCATGTATTTTTATATCAATGTTCATCAGTAATCATTAAGGAAGATAATAAAATCACTTCAAAATGATGTTCAAAATAATTCCCCAAAAGCACAGTGCATATTTGAGAACGGATTTCAAATAGTGAAAGAAGGCAACATCTTTGAGCTTTGAGGCACATGCAGTATAATCAAAACAAAAAATGATTCTTACCATGAATTTTGCTAGGATCAACATGTAGACCAGAGAATGACAGTGTGAGAGGCAGTAGTAGTGATAGTATCCAAACCTGCATCATGGTTACCAATGGTCAGAGACACAGGACTGGGAGCTAATGGGGTGACAAGTGTTCCACTGTGTGTCTGTGTGTCTGTGAGCCAAAATGAAGAGGTTAGTGAGAGGTGATTCTCTTCAGATCAGAAGGGTGGGTTCATGAAGTGTACAAGGCTGTTGCATAAATGACCAGTCAGACGAGGTGGTGACAAGGCCACGGAACCACCGGGAACAGGAAGCAGGAAGTACGTTGTACAGGCTATTCAGTATGGGCACTTTAGGATCCAACCAGGTCCAAGAATAAGATAAATGTAGCAAGACGTTAACATAACATGGAGCAGAAGCTTCGGAAGTGTGGCATAAACTGCTGAAGTAGTTAATTAACTGAGAATACGATGAACATCTCTTACTCATAATACCCCGTAATAACGCATTATGCTTGAAAAGACATATGGAGGATTCCATCCAAACTGATCTTCAGGACTCCTTTACCAACTTCAGGAAAACATTTCTGAGATGATCATGTAAACTACTAACATCAAAACATTGAACCTGAGGAAGATTTGTTTTAATAGATAGGCAAGTCAAATTGGGAGACTGCCTAAAAAACTTATGAATACAGAATAAGCAAAAATCAAACAAGCTAGTCCTTAAGTTGTAATCTTTCGAGAGAGTACAGGAGGAGTGTTTGGCACAGATAGATGTTGGGAAAATTGTTTATTGTTATTGGCTTTGGCACCTCACACAATGATTTCCTCCATCTGCCCATTGCTCAGTCATTAACAAGCTCGTGATCCCTGGCATCCTCTGATGTGACTCTGACACACAGCGAAATCCCACTTCCAGCAAACACCTCACCCCAACCTAGTACAGCAGGAAATGACGCAGGCAGAACTGAAAAATAAGCAAAAGTAGTTGTTTGCTGTATGAGAAGAGTCAGTGACATTTAAACATCCCCCCCCCAAAAAATGACATCTAAAGAGAACATTTATATTTTATTTTGTGACATGAATTTAATATTAAAATAGAGAGAATCACTCAAGCAGCCTTGACACACTGCAGCTACAGCTTAATGGAGCCAAGTAGATTACATAAGTGGTTTCCTGAGAGATATGAAAAGTTCAAAAGATCTTTCATTTTCATAAGTGCAGGGGGGAAGAGAACAAGCGCTGTGCTGAAAAATACAATTACTGTGTCACTCATTCCTCCAAGGAAGCGACTGATTTGGGAGGTTAGCATGAGAACTCTGCCAACACACCTGTTTGCTTCATGGAAACTGCACCTGTCTGTCTGATATACATTATTCACTATGGAAATTAATGCTGCACGTTTTAAGGCACCTTTATTTCAAGGCGAAAATGACACAACAGAAAACCCTGGCACGCATGTGGGGAGAAGATTTCTCAGGCTGTCTAAAAGTGCTCTCGTACATTAAGGAAATCTTTCAGTGCTCGGAGGGCGCAAACCAACACAGTAACAACACAAACAAACAAGAACCATCAGCTGCTAAATATTGCACTTGAGGAACTACTTTGGAATGTGCTTATATTATTGATTATCCAAAATAGTATCTGCTTAAATACCACAAATATAGATATTTTACTAAAGATAAAAAACCTATCTATCTCTTTAAATCTCTCTGTAAATCTCTTCAGGGGATGTCCTCTTACTGGACCTAAGAGAATGAACATAAAGTAACAGAGTGATAGATGAATGTACATTAGTCTAATGTCTACTGGGACATTTGTCTTAGGGAACTCATCAGGAATCATCCATCTTCACCCAAGGGGCCACATTCAGTCCTCCAGGATGACATTCAGAGTAGGACAAGGAATAATAACAATACATTGTGAATATATACAGTCCAAAAGTATTTGGACAATGACAAATATATATATATATTTTTGGCTCTGTACTTCAGCACTTTGGATTTGAAATGATACAAGGACTATAAAGTGCAAATTGTCAACTTTGGTTTGAGTGTATTTTCATCCATTAAAAATTACAGCACTTTGTGTACATAGTCCGGTAAATAATGTATTGTGTATTTTGGAGTAAATTTTATTGTAAATAATAATAGAACATGTTTCTAAACACTTTTAAATTAATGTGGATGCTACCATGATTACGGAAAATGATGAATGAATAGTGAATAATGATGAGTGTTAAAGTTACTGAGGTATAAATATCATACCCCCAAAATGCTAATCCTACCCGTTCATTCTGTTCATTGTGTCATTCAGGATTATCCGCAATCATGCTAACATCCACATTAAAGTAGAAGAGTTATTATATTAATAGTATATATTATAATATTATATTCTTATTTACAACATCAAAATGACACAATACATTATTTACCATTAATTTCTATTGGGCACAAAATAATCTGAAACACAACCAAAACAAATTGTGAATGCATCCAACAGATTAGTAGAGTCATACGCCGAATACTACACTTTGTACTTCTATAATACACATATAAGTGAATTTGTCCAAAACCTTTTGGCTCCCTGAAATGGGGGGACTGTGTACAAAAAGTGTTGTAATTTCTAAACAGTTCACGTGGTATGGATGAAAATTCCCTCATATTAAAGCTGACAGTCTGCATTTTAACCTCATAGTCATTGTATAATTTAAAATCCAAAGTCCTGGATCTCTTACATAAGAAAATATTTCATCACACTATTATACTTGGCCCCCTAAGCAACAATCATATATCACCATCACAAACACTTGGGCAGCTTTCCTAACACAACATAAATATGCCTTGATAAAGTTTATGATCATTAGAAGGCTTATCCTCTGAAACCAATAAAAAAACTCAATAAACGCTCCCAAAGATACATCCCCAAACCCTTCAAAACCCTGTATTCAAGTTCAGCTCTTGTATGGTGATGTATCATGGAAAAAATTGTCTGTGGACTGAGAGAAGTATGAGACAAGCTCTTTGTTATTCTGGAGTGGGATTCTTTGGCTGTACTCCTACATTCAGTTCAAAGATCTTCTTCTTGCCCTGGACCATGGCTTTTTCTGCCGACATGTCCCCATGGTTGTTATAGCGATCACTAAAGTATGTGAAAACGTTGACGACCAGAAATGTGACCAGGAATAACGTCAAAACAATCCAGAGAAGTTGGTTACGGCGGAAAATCTTGGGGCAACGCCGGTCAAGGACAACTAGGACCTCTTCAACCTTACTGTAAAGGCAAAATTGAGAGGGGATTCAGAACAATTCAAGCTATACACCCAGTCATTATACAGCGGCTAGTATAACTACATAATAATTCATTTACAATTGATCTACATGAAGTGAAAATGACCTGCTGAACTTTTCTTTTCTGCTCATTTCTTTTCCTTTTCCTTCAGCCTTCTTTTCTGGCTTTTCCTCTACTTTCTCCTCCTCTTCCTCCTCCTCCACCTCTTTGACTTCTTTACTTCTCTTCAGTCCCTCTTGGTAGCTGTATTTGGAACATTGCACTTGTTTTCTCATTAAAGGCACATGAGCTGAACGTAGAGGAAGTATCACAAGACAGCAGTGGCACATTACTACCATTCAAAAGTTTGGGGTCACTTAGAAATGTCCTTGTTTTTGAAAGAAAAAAAAAATGTTTTGCTTCATTAAGTAGTACCCGCAAAACACCAGTCTAAACGTCAACAGTGAAGAGGTGACTCCGAGATGCTGGCCTTCTAGGCAGAGTTCCTCTGGCCAGTGTTTGTGTTCTTTTGCCCATCTTAATATTTTATTTTTATTGGCCAGTCTGAGATATGGCTTTTTCTTTGCAACTCTGCCTAGAAGGCCAGCATCCCAGAGTCGCCTCTTCACTGTTGACTTTGAGACTGGTGTTTTGCGGGTACTATTTAATGAAGCTTCCAGTTGAAGACTTGTGAGGCGTCTGTTTCTCAAACTAGACACTCTAATGTACTTGTCCTCTGGCTCAGTTGTGCACCGGGGCCTCCCACTCCTCTTTCTATTCTGGCTAGAGCCAGTTTGCGCTGTTCTGTGAAGGGAGTAGTACACAGCGTTGTACCAGATCTTCAGTTTCTTAGCAATTTCTTGCATGGAATAGCTTTCATTTCTCAGAACAAGAATAGATTGACGAGTTTCAGAAGAAAGTTATTTGCTTCTGGCCATTTTGAGTTTGTAATCTAACCCACAAATGCTGATGCTCCAGATACTCAACTAGTCTAAAGAAGGACAGTTGTATTGCTTCTTTAATTAGCACAACAGTTTTCAGCTGTGCTAACTTTATTGCAAAAGGGTTTTCCAATGATCAATTAGCCTTTTAAAATGATAATCTTGGATAAGCTAACACAATGTGCCATTGGAACACAGGAATGATGGTTGCTGATAATGGGCCTCTGTACGCCTATGCAGATATTCCATTAAAAAATCTGCCATTTCCAGCTATAATAGTCACTTACAACATCAACAATGTCTACACTGTATTTCTGATCAATTTGATGTTATTTCAATGGACAAAAAAAAGCTTTTCTTTCAAAAACAATATACTTGTCCTTTCTACGTGACCCCAAACTTTTGAACGGTAGTGTATAAACTACTTAACTTTATTGCAATGCTGACTGTACTGAATGTACAGTATATTTCGTTGAGTATTCATATTCTATTATGTACTGGGGCTATTATGTCAGTACAGTACAGCCAGTGTTGAGCCACTCTTCTGTCAGTGTGCACAGGGTGTGTGACTGTGGGTATGTGTGTGGGTGGTCAGGGTGAGCGGGTACATAGAAAAGGGTCACACCCTTTATTGTAGGCCTCCTCCTCGATCTTTGCCTTGATCTCTGATCTGATCTCCTCTAGGTTGATGGAGGGCTTGGCTGGGGCAGATTGCTCAGCTTCCTGCTCTGCCACAGTCTTTCCACTGCATTGTTTCATAGCGGAAAAAACACATAGAACATTTTACCAACAGACATTATGAGAGAGAGGAGTGCATTATGGTCATTAGGCTTTCCATCATAACACTGTGGCCTTGTGTTAATGGACAGGCTGGAACGCAGTTGAAAGGCAGCGTGCGTGTATGGCACCATCACTGCCAGGTAAGCTTGCGTAAAAAACAAAAGTACGAAGGCAAAATGTGTACATGGGGACTCTTAAATGTCCCAGGCTTTTACTGAGCAGACACTTGATACGTTGTTATTGTCTCTCTTGCTTTGAGAGATCCTGAGATTTTGGCATGGGTCGAACTAAGAGAGCGCATCTCTCCCTCTCCCCCTCCCCCTCTCCCTCTCCCTCTCCCCCTCTCCCTCTCCCTCTCCCTCTCCCTCTCCCTCTCCCTCTCTCCTGGCTTTTGTCAAGCTCCCCAGCCCAAATGTTTAGATTACATCTCAGAATAGCCCATCAGCCAGCTGCAGTTGGGTTTTTATGGAATGTTGCATAGTTATTTTGGGTGCATAGACAATCTGGGAGTTGCATAAGGGTAGTGCAGTTATCTGCTGTGTATGGCCCCTGGTATCCGGATGGCAATGATTAATCAAGCTACTCCCCAGGGAACACTTCCTGAAGGTCAAGTACATAAGGCAAATATTCTGATACAGCACAAGATGTCTTCTGATAAGGGTGTACATATATTAAGGCCCCGCATCGCCCATTGTTTCACAGCGCTGTGAACTGACCTTGGGAACCAGGCAATACAGGCAAGGAGATAGATTGTGCTGAGTACAGTATGTACAGTATATTCGTGGGTATGCATTAGGTCAACATTATGACAGAGGATGGAGGAACATACCTCTCAGCTATAGCTGGCTGTGTAGTATCAGTGGGAAAGTTGCTTTTCATACTGTTGGCTTCACACTGTAATTAACAAGAACAAACAACATGCATGTAGATGAAGCAGACTAATAAACTTAAATAGACAGGATATTACCACTTAATCATCTGGTCAGGTTGACAGGCTGAGAAGGTTGTGATTGGGTAGAAAACATACCAGGACAGGAAGTGCTTGGCCCATGGTGGGTTGGGGGCTGGGTCCCATGGCAACGCTGGGGCCGGGTCCTGCCATGACCGGGGTCTGACCAGGGATGTTCAGGAGGTTAAATTTGGGGACCACCGCAACACTGACCCTCCGCCTGGGCAAAGCCTGATAAGGAACAATTGGAAAGGAGAGAGAGAGGTTGAGAGATAGAGGGAAGAAGAAAATAGAGGGAGAGTTCAGTTGGGGGGGATTATCCTTAAAAATATATTGAGAAGTGTCAACCTGATATAACCAGTCAAATCCAGTGCATACTCTCAACAACAAACCCAGTAGAAACACTCGGTTCAACACTACAGCACCAACCTTTCCCAGGGTCAGCGACATTGATCTGGATGGCCGTGGGACTCCATCATCTAACCAGAGAACACAGGAGAATGCAGTTGAAGTCCATCAACATTTTGCAACAACTCCCCTATCATGCACTGGAGATAAAGGGTTTGTGCAGGTGTACCTCCAGTGTCTATGGATCCTCCATAGCAGCGACTAGAGTTCTGGTTGGCCAGCTTCTTGAACTCCATCAGCTCAGCGCGGTCTTTCTCATAGGTCCTCTTCAGATTCTCCACATACTGCATCATCACCTCCGTGGCCTTGTTCATACGTTTCTCCTGTCACACAAAGGGTTCCAAAAGGGTTCTTTGGCTGTCCCCATAGGAGAACCCTTTTTGGGTTCCGTGTAGAACCGTCTGTGGAAAGCGTTTTACTTGGAACCAAAAAAGGGTTCTTTAAAGGGTTCTCCTATGGGGACAGACAAAGAACCCTTTTAGGTTCTAGATAGCATGTTTTGTTCTAAGAGTGTTCTAAGAGTTAACCATACAGTCACAGCAGAGAGAGAGAGAGAGAGAGAATAACATTTTGAGAGGGACTCCAACACTGTAGAAAGCCATCATCATGTCAGGTCTGGGGTCAGGTCTAGGTTCAGCAGCAATATGTTGTTAGTCTATAAATCACAAGGGACTTGTGTGACGTCTAACAACGGACATACCCCTGAGTCCTTCCCTAGTCATTTATTGGAGTTGGCTTTGGTGTGAACGATAACCTGAGGAAAAGCATAACATCAGGCTAAATCGTTCATAAACATATCTTATCTATCCTAAAACAAACATACCCATGGCCCTGAACATCCCAAAGTCTTTTTCTCATGACAGTGGATCATGGAAAGGTCTTTTCACTTTCACTCAATGTTTTCTTCTCTCATTCATGGGTTTCCTCAAATCATTAGTGTACCCCGTGGATGGCCCATCCTATCCTATCCTATGCCTGCGTTCCAGTACCTGTCGGACTGCTCCAACCATCTCAGCTCTGCTGGAGAGCCTGGTGGCTAGACGGTGCAGTACTGCTACTGTCTCTATGAGGCACTGGTAAGACTCCCGCTGCTCCATGTTACTCCACTGTGGTGCCGTGCACTGAGGAGGCAACAGCAACAAAACACAGGTCTTTTATAAGTGAAAGTGAATCACAACTCATTTATTGTCATCATGGCCCACTAAAGGCTGACCTTCAGAGAGCCTTTGAATTCCTCCAGTTCCTTCTCTGTGTTTTCCTCGGTCAGGGTCCGCTCCCGCTCTGCCTGTTTGAGCCGTGTCTCCAGAGTGTAGTTGTCGTTCCGGAACGCCAGCGACAGTTGAACAAACGCGTTCTGTGGGGAGGATATGACTGTGTTCAATGTTCATTAAACCGTCACCAGGGACACATTAGATACCATTATTAAGGACTGAGACCCACCAACTCACTGGACCGCCACACAAAGTAGATCAGAGGGGTCAGGTCAATTAATGTGCTGCCCAAGAAAACATGAATACAGTATGGGACTGAATAAACACATGTAACACTGATCATCCTTGATAACATGTTAACATAACATAACTGTTATGCTAGCAATGTGCAGTATGTGGTAATGTAAAGCACAACTACACCAGCTGGCTACCCAGCTGCCATATAGAGCACCAACTAGCCAGTGTGTTGACAGTGCTGCTTGCTACCAGGCCTGAGATGGGCCTATAACGTGCAGCGAAGCTGACAGATGAACTCCTGGTGCCATGCTGTCATGATCAAACGGTCTTTGCTGCAGAATCCCAAACATCGTCGCAGAGTACTGAGGCAAGCGTTGAGAGGAAATCGGTGACTTCGACTGTCCTAGTGCACAACATGTATCCCCCTGGGAGGAACCGGTGTCTGGGCAGGCGGGGCTATAGCCTAGGCCCAGTGCTCTGCACTCAAACAACACAGCCATGTTTGCATTTTCTCCTTAGAGACAGGAAATCATTAAGGCTCCCATTAGTCTCAATCATGGGTAGGGACTAGGGGTTTCCTGTACATTACATTCATGAGGCCACAGACAGGGGGAGAACATGCACTATAAAACTGTTACTGTTGTATAATACACTCTCCAGAGTAGATACTAACCTCAACTTCTTTTTCCGTGAGTGGAGGTGCACTACAATATAATCAGAGAGGAAATATAGGTTCAGTATGTAAGTAGAAAATACCAAAATATTTGGTCAAAGGTCATTCCCTGTCAGTCTAACTACTGTGATACCCACCAGCCTGGTAGCCCTCTGTGCAGTTTGAGTTTCCTCAGCATGATGTCTGAGATGTTGGGCATGGCATCTGACTTCTCTTTAGCCTCCTCATCAGTAGCAGACCCTGCAGGGGGCAGAAGAGAGGGACCAGGAGCCCCCCCACACACACACACACACACACACACACACACACACACACACACACACACACACACACACACACACACACAAGACCATTAGATAGTTACAACGTGGCAATCTGGTCTCTATGGGAAAACCTAATTTATTTAAATGATCAGATTACTATTTTGATAATCGACCTACTTCTGAACAACATTGTACTGCAATTTTCTTGGATCACAAACTACTTCACTGATGTCTTTTCAAAGTTTGGGCAAACCAATCTTAGCTGATTGGGTTCTCTCATGTTTTAGTTAACACTCGCATCATCTGCTGGTGCAAACTAAAAATAACATTTCAGGTTGCCAATAAACTGCAGCTCTGTGCCAAACTTAGAACAGAACGTGCCCTCAGTTCTAATGAAAATCTCTCGGGGTCAGTAAGGACTCGCATCCTGTGACGTAGCTGGGAGCCTTGACTCCTTTCCCCCTCACTAGATAAAAGTCTACTGTCCACTCCAATGGTCTGTTACACAGCACTACAAACAGCACTGTCTCCTCTCCAGGTCAGACACGGGGTAACACAGTACCTCTTTCCTGTTCAGCTGTTTCACTCAAGTCTGCCAACTTTGACCCCACAATGCTTTGGTTCCGCATCAGCTTGTTCTCCTGTATACAGAAGAACAGTGCAAATTTTGATTTTTAAGAGCTTTCATTATGTAATAACTGTGTCGTACAAAGATGTTTACAAGACCAAAACATTACAAGAACAAAACATTCTCTCTCATGATTTTAGCATTTACCAAAAGGCTCTTAAATCCCGCAAAACATGCAATAAATGTCCCATTAATGCTATCAGGTGAAAGTCAAGGGATGAGCCCCGGTAGTTAAAAGGCTCCCATCGTACCTCTCTTATTTTGGACAGCTTCTGCACGTTGACAGGCTGTACAGGGAAGTCCTTGTACCCAGAGGACTTGAGCAGGGCATCCCGGGCCTTGTCTTGAAAGGCAAAGGTTTCCTCGTTTGTAGGGGGGAGACTTGGTGCCCCATTCCTGGCGTTGAGGGTTCCAACAGTGTCCCAGGAAACAGCTCTCATGAGGGGAGGAAAGGCCCCGATTGTCTTGATCTCTGCCGTGCAGGGGACCTGCTGAGTGGGGGGCCGAGGGACAGGCTTGGCCACCCCAGTGGCAGGGGACTGGTTGGGGGCTCGAACCAGACCCTCCTCTGGCTTATTGACTAGTACTGGTTCTGGGCAATTCTTAGCTGTTACCCGGGGGTCACAGTTCTCCTTCTGGCCCCCACTGGGCTCCCTGGGGGGCGGGGGGCCAGAGTAGCGGGGAGCCAGGGTGCCTGAGGACACCTTACGCTTCTCATTGGGCTTCCAGTCCACCAACCTCCTGGTGCTCTAAAAACAGAAATATCACAATTCCTTAAACACTGTCAATTCAGGAGAAACTAATTGGATTTTCTTGGAGAGGAGGTGCAAGAATGTCAACATTTACCATTTTCTACCGTAAATGAATTATTGTACCCAACATAGCTATGAGCATAGCTATTCTGGAGTGTAAACTCATGAGGGTTTTACTAACTACGCATTGCATTTTCATGTACTTTCATGTATTTTAAACTGTTCCAGGGTGCCACTTGAGAATGAGAGTGGTGGTGAGAGTGCTGTGCTACCTCATGCTCCGGTGTACTGGTATCAGCCTGCTCCCTCGCAGGCAGAACCTCCAATCGCTGCCAGAGAGGAACACAAAACAACACCCATCAACATACTGTTAAAACACCATTACTGAGTGCATAAGACAAATTCATACTGGTCTTACCAGGCTGACAGGCGATGATGGGGCATAGTTCACCTCTGTGGCTACAGCTGAAAGAAAAAGGTTTCGAAAAAAAGCTGTATAATTAAATGTGTTTTTTTGTATTTTTATGCAAGGCTTTTCATGCTCTCCAGTGAAGAAAGTGAATATTCTCTAACAGACAGAAAGATTGACGTACCTATTTGAGGGGCTGTGATAAGAGAGCTGTTTCTGGACGGTACAGGTGAGGAGGATGGTGTGTGGTTAGGAGAAAGACCTGTGGATACAACATGCACGTGTGTTATGTTTGGACAATGAAAGTACAGTATACTGCATCAGCATCGCTTTCCAGATAACAACGCAACATAAAAACTATAGGTATTGGGACTTCATTTGATATCTGCTACTGTAGTCTGTTACGTGATGGAAGACTGGACTTATCTGGCGTGCATTCAGAATGCTGCAAGACGAAGGCATGAGGGCACGTACGTGATGTTCAGATAACTCCGGAAGTCAAGATAGAAAAATGCAGCAATTACAATGACTCACTTACGCAATTCAGCTAGCAGACCTGAGGGTTTGTTGGCTGCTCACTGTATTTCATAACCAATGTTAAGAGTCAAAATATTGTTAAACCAAATCTACACTTCAACAGGTGACTAAATCTCTACTGTGTAAATAGTGGTCTTAAGCTGAAGAGCTTAATAACGTGACATTTCCTGTATCATCTTTCTGCCTCTGTCTTACATACTGTATACTATACAGTAAGACTTATCGTAAAGTACTTGTATATTTCCCTGTTTCACTTGTATACCAGTCTGTAAACCAGTGAGTGTCTCTCACTTGTGGGCGATTCAGAGAGGCTGCAGGGGGACTTTCGGCCCCTGCGGCTCAGGAAGCGGTCGCTGACTTTCTTGGCCTCCTGCAGTAGCACCAGGTTCTTCTGACGGTCCTCCTCCGAGAACTGCAGCTCAGGCAGATGGTCTTTCACCAGGTCTATCACATTGCCAGTACTGTCTGAGAAGGATACACATGTACACACACACACACACACACACACACGTAATTAAAACAGAGACAATAAGAGACAAATGGCAACAACCAATAGCATTCTCTCTGAGCTCAGCAACAGAGCAACAAGCCAACATCAATAGTAATCAAAGCAGAAGCATCCCGGCGCTGAGAGCTCTGGCTCTGCTTTTCTAAGGACAAAGGGCCCCAGTTCTCTATGCTGTCAGACACTGATGACCAAACTTACACATTTCAATAGATGGAATTAAATTAGCCATACAATGTTATGAAGAAAAAAATCACAATGGAACTCACATTTTGAACAATGGACTTATGTACGTTTTGTTAACACGAGGCTATATTTAGCCTTTCAGTATTTGATTGTACCCACCGACTGTCGTGATGGGTCCTGCCAGGGAGTTTCGGGACAAGCGAGATCTGGGACTGTGTGGTCTGGGAAAGAGAAACGTTTAAAATGAACAGACGCCGTGTTCTTACGACACAGTCTTTATTTACATTTAGCTACTCTAAACACTTGAAGAAGGATGGATTTTCTTTTCTAGAAGAATCTCGATCCTGGCTTGGTTAAACTGGCACATTTTTCAAGAGGTGGTTTGCTCTCAAGCCTTTTTGACATGAACAGTCCTGTTCTCAGGATGAAATAACACATGTACCTGGTCTGTTCCAGAGGGCGACGGTCTGCTTGGACCACGGTCACGGTCGCTTGCTTTGGGAAGACAATGGTGGGAGCAGGCATCGCCACGGTAACTGCTCTACTTTCAACTGGTGTATACTAGATAGAAAGATATGTGAGAAACAAAAGGTTTAAAATAGGAGAGGCGTAACTTTAGTTATGCAGCAAGACCAGAACTAGACTGCATGAAAAAGGTTTTGAGTGGACTTTTGAGGGACCTGGATAGCAGACATGGGATCCTGCCACAGAAAAATCTGATATTGTCTCTCAAATAGAAGGCAAATTCATAGATATGGATATTGTTATTGCAATGACGTAAACAGGGGGACATTTTCATTTAAATCATTCAAAACATGAAAGCACGCAAACAAAGATTACAGAGACATTTGAGTAAACATGTTACCAAATGGCTTGTGTCACCGCAAAGGCACTTTCTCGTTCTCTACCCTTTAACCTTCCTGCTTATGTACACATCTATAAAATATTGTGTACACACCTTCACAGCGATGTTGTGTACACACCTTCACAGCGATGTTTGGTGACCTGGGTCCCCAAACTGAAGACTTGCTGTTTTCATAAGCTTTTAATGTTGATATTAATGTAAAGACAGAGCCAAACATACAGCTTAACGTCTCTCTAGACCCTCCCTGATGTTGACCGTGGCTGGGACTGTATGGGGAACGTGGTGGAATCCGCAGGAGGAAAAAGACTTCAAGGCATACCCATTTCAAAGCACTTTTAAGGGGAAAATAAATAAACTTGTGGTCCTCTGTGATCGGTGGGTATTTCAGTGAGGCACTTAGCTCTGTTGACTAGCAGGTGGTCCATGGTTTCCAGCAGCAGCAGCATTTTTAGCTCAGCAGCACAATGTCAACAGCCTGAACCCCTGAACATCAGAAACTCTAGACAACGTCCCTCTGGACTAAACACATCCTGAACTCACTGGACCTCAGCATCCCAGGAGAGTGGAAGGACACAATGAACACTCACTTGAACCAAGTCAACCATATTAAGTATATTTCCAACCTTAAAGGTCAGGCTTATATACCCTGTACATGTTTTATTAATATCCTAGTGTCCTAGTTCTATCCTCAGAGAAAATTATGCAAATAAACAGGGAGGCATTAAATAAACCTTCACTGAGACCTTTGTCCTGGAAGAGAATGTTAATAAATGTTATCCCTGTAACAGTCTAAAACTGCTGAAAGGCCAGGGCTATTGTTTAATAAAGGAGGATCATTTTATACGGTTGCCATACCCCCAGGTTAGATTACAGAGGCTCATTGCATTCCTCAGTGAAGTCTTATCTAGGCCGTGGTTATGACTGACTGGAACGGGTGAGGAGTAACTCAGTGGTTCTGGTGAGGCAGCCATCCGCTCAACACAAATCTGTATATAGGTCCTGACTATACACAGACAGCTTTCAGAAAGCCTCTACTTTTTGTCTCAGAGTTTCAATAGCATGTTTTCTGGGAGACGTACTGGACTAGGCAAAGCCACATTCAGAGACTCATAAAACATCCAATCTATCCACTGCTCTGTACAAGTCTACTCAACTCAATAAACATTAGGGTAGGGAGTCACACAGGATCTGAACAGATGACAGAACAAAACAACGAGGGACAGTTCAGTCTTCAGAGTAGAGCCAAGATCTGGAGTGGTCTGGACACACTGTGCTAACCTGTCTTGACCACCAGCGCAGCGCAAATGATCTCATCAACACAAAAAACAGGGTAATAAGAGGCTCTGGAAAGGAAGTTTGTAATCTGGACAGAAGAGGAAAGAACATCCCGTTCATGTTTTTGCTGGGATTAATTACATATTTTCACTGCTGAGTGAAGCTTTGTTCCTGAGTCAAAAATAGAAGTGGGTGAAACGCACCCATAAAGCACAGGAATCCCAAACTCAAATCATGAATGAATTAAAGTCTGGTGAAAGACAGTGAAGGGATTCATTGTTACTAAAGATACACACATCCAAAACACACTAACATGTATTAGCAATGAATATGTTAGCAAGACTATGAGTATAGATATGAGCTAAGACTAATGCTCATATTGCTCATATGCTATTGTTGCTCACACATTCATCGCAAATCAGTATAGCTTGTCAATACTGAACCTTGGGTTCTAGGTTCTGTATTAATGAGATAGTGTCATGTATAGCTCTGAGTGCAACATATCACAGCTTTAGAGTGAAGGTTTAATGTAATGGACTCACTGTGCTGGGTGAGCTGGAGGAACTGTCTAGCTCCTCAGGGGAATCCTCCTCTTCTTCGGGGAGGACGGGCATAACGGGGGGCTGTGGGGCTCGGGGTCGTGTCAGGGGGAAAAAAAAGGGACTCTCAGCTGGAGTGGGTTGGGTAGGGGATTCTTCTAACTGCTGTTCAGTCTGAACCCAGGGAAAGCAGTACAACTCGTGGCCCCCTCCTTCCTGAAACCAGAATTATATGCATGCAAGCAGGAAGTCACACAGGCACAAGTGAGAATATGCAGCCTCTGATAGCTTCTAACTACCAGGGAAACCACAAAGAAGCATGACGCTTCCTCAAATAGGATAAGTGTATAGATACATTTGCCTATGAATGGGTGTGCCAACTGGTGGTCGCAATGTTGATTGAACTTTGATGTTGGAAGACAAAACCTATGATATCACAAGGAAAGGGCCTTGTAGACATACATTCAAATTCTGTAAATAGTATTGCAGTTGCACTGTTCTGGTCATCTCCATGTAAAAGGACCAATGAGCACCAACATGTGACGCTTATAGGAACATATCACAATTGGTGTCAAATGAAAGCTAAAAGTCTATATTATTTGAACGCATAGATTTTTCAATCATTTTCCATTCAAAAAATGTGGCATAAGTAAAAACTTTGCTTTGTGGATAAACAGATGGAAAAAGGGTCTTAGACAACATCTTCCAGAAAAAGTCTTAAAAGGTATCAGAAATACAATAAAAACAATAATGTTGAAGTAAAGACCCCTGCCAACTAATATCAACATTTCTATTAAGTTTTGCAGAAATGATTTGCCTTGTGTAAGTTGAAGTAATATTGCCTGGTGTCTTGTCATTTTGTTATCAAAAACCCACATATCTTGAAGATATTTTCTAATTTCTCTCCCTCATGAGGAGGGAGGATAATGACATTTCACAGAAATAACAAGTAATGGTAGACCTACCAGTTAGTTATAATGTTTCTACTGATAATCATTTTGGTAACAGAGTGATTGAAAAATCTGCAACATAAGGACTGCAATTGAATTGGCCAAAATGGAAAATCATAGTAGAAGACAGTAGAGCACAGTAAAGTAGAGTACACTATAATTGACTGGACTCTTCTGTACTGTACTTTACATTTACATTTTAGTCATTTAGCAGACTCTTTACTGTACTGTACTGCACTCTACTGAGCTCTACTGTGCTGTACTTTGATGTCCAAACTTGTGAAACATAGACGTCTATGACTGGTACAGATTTGGTCCGGTCTGGACCAATAATAGCCAGTGTGTAGAAAAATAGCCAGTGTGTAGAATAATACCCAAACATGCAAAGGAGGATATTACATTTTTCTACCTTTGCGTACCTATTCAGGATGTATCAACATGAATATAAATGACATTCACAATTGCATTTCTGTAAAGTCCAGATCAAGGACTGTCACGCCCTGGCCTTATTATTCTTTGTTTTCTTTATTATTTTAGTTAGGTCAGGGTGTGACATGGGGAATGTTTATGTTTTGTTTTGGGTGTTTATTTGGAAAAGGGGTTAATGGGTGTAGTATATGGTTTTGTGTTGAGTGTAGATGTTTAGCATTGTCTATGGTGGTTAGTTATCTAGGAGAGTCTATGGTTACCTGAATGAGTTCCCAATTAGAGACAGCTGATTTCGGTTGTCTCTGATTGGGAGCCTTATTTAGGGTAGCCATAGGCTCTCATTGGTTGTGGGTAATTGTCTATGTAAGAACGTTTGTAGCCTGTATGTTTGTGCATAACGTTTGTAGCTTCACGGTCGTTTTGTTAAAGTGTTTTGTGTCGTGTTCATCTTCGTGGTGTTAAATAAAAGAAGATGGCTTATTTTCCAACTGCTGCATTTTGGTCTGTCAATCCGCCACACGATCGTGACAAGGACCCATGACGTGATTTCTGTTACCATCATTATATTATCGGGTGTTGATCCACTTCACTTACTAACCAAAATATACTGAACAAAAATATAAACGCAACAGGTAAAGTGTTGGTCCCATCTTTCATGAGATGAAATAAAAGATCCCAGAAATTATTTTGTGCACAAATGTGTTTACATCCCTGTTAGTGAACATTTCTCCTTTGCCAAGATAATCCATCCACCTGACAGTTGTGGCATATCAAAAAGCTGATTAAACAGCATGATAATTACACAGGTGCACCTTGTGCTGAGGACAATAAATGTTCAGTTTTGTCACACAACGCAATGTCACAGATGTCTTAAGGTTTGAGGGAGCATACAATTGGCATGCTGACTGCAGGAATGTCCACCAGAGCTGTTGCTAGAGAATTTTATGTTAATTTCTCATTCCATAAGCCGCCTCTAACGTAATTTTAGAGAATATGTCAGTACGTCCAACCGGCCTCACAACCTCAGACCACATGCAACCATGCCAGCCCAGGACTTCCACATCTGGCTTCTTCACCTGGATCATTTGAGAGCAGCCACCCGGACAGCTGATGAAACTGTGGGTTTGTACAACCGAATAATTTCTGCACAAACTGTCAGAAACCGTCTCAGGGAAGCTCATCTGCTTGCTCATCGTCCTCACCAGGGTCTTGACCTGACTGCAGTTCGGCATCGTACCTGAGGTCAGTGGGCAAATGCTCACCTTCAATGGCCACTGGCACACTGGAGAAGTGTGCTCTTCACGGATGAATCCCGGTTTCAACTGTACCGGGCAGATGGCAGACAGCGTGTACGGCGTTGTGTGGGCGAGCGGTTTGCTGAACAGAGTGCCCCATGGTGGTACGGACAACAAACACAATTGCATTTTACAGGTGGCAATTTTAATGCACAGAGATACCGTGGCGAGATCCTGAGGCCCATTGTCGTGCCATTCATCCGCCTCCATCACCTCATGTTTCAGCATGATAATGCACGGCCTCATGTCGCAAGGATCTGTACACAATTCCTGGAAGCTGAAAATGTCCGAGTTCTTCCATGGCCTACATACTCACCAGACATGTCACCCATTGAGCAGCTTTGGCATGCTCTGGATCAACGTGTACGACAGCGTTCCCGCCAATATCGAGCAAATTCACACAGCCATTGAAAAGGAGTGGGACAACATTCCACAGCTCACAATCAACAGCCTGATTAACTCTATGTGAAGGAGATGTGTCGCGCTGCATGAGGCAAATGGTGGTCACCCCAGATACTGACTGGTTTTTTGATCAACACCCCTACCATTTTTTAAGGTATCTGTGACGACAGATGCATATCTGTATTCCCAGCCATGTGAAATCCACAGATTAGAGCAGTGTTTCCCAACCCTGGTCCTCCAGTACCCCTAACAGCACACCGTTTCATTGTAGCCCTTGACAAACACACCTTGTTCAACTCATTGACGGCTTGATGATTAGTTGACAAGTTGAATCAGGTGTGCTTGTCCAGGGTTACAATAAACATGTGTATTGTTGGGGGTACTCGAGGAGCAGGGTTGGGAAACATTGGATTAGAGGCTAATGAATTAATTTAAATTGACTGATTTCCTTTTATGAACTGTTATTCAGTAAAATCTTGAAAATTGTTGCATGTTCCATTTATATTTTAGTTCAGTGTAGATTTTTTCAAACTCAAGATGCCATATCATAGCTAACACCCCATTCTTTCTGCAGACATCTTTGAATTATTTTAGTTTTCGGAAATGGTAGTCAAATAAAAAACTGAGGGAGATTTTACTGTCATTCTGTTAACAAACTTTGCATCTGCACTGTTCCTCTAATAAATGTGTTTTAGTAACATTTTCAGTGGCAGTTGTTAAAAGTAGACTTCTGTGTATAGGGGTGCGGTTTGGTAAAGGATCAGTGCAGTCCAAAACTATATTTTTTGTGTTTTGATATATATTTCCACACTATGAGGTTGGACTAATACTGTGAAATTGTGAAAATTATAATAATGCTCTTTCAGTGTAAGAGCTGTTTGAAAAGACTGTCTGTACTTTCAGCCTGTTTTGGTGGGATGGAGTTTTGGTCTGCCTGGTGACATCACTAGGCTGTAAATTTGTTAATAATAGACCAATAAGAAAGAGAGTTCCAAACCTCTCTGCCAATAACAGCTAGTTTTCAGTTTCCCATCCCCACTCAGACCACTTCCAGACAGTCCTAGCAAAATTCTTGCTTGAGAAATTGCTCTTGCTGAGAAGCAATTTTTTTCTCTTTTTGACCATTTTGATTGAAAACAATCACAGTAGCTCGGTTTCCATCCAAACAATATGCCCATTTTCCACCAGAGATGTGTTTCCATCAAACGGACTTTTTGCAGATAAAAGGCTGTGCGCGATGAGATAATGCACATAAAAATGACTTTTGCCATTAAATTCCCATGTACTGAATGAAAAACACAAGTTAAATGGGTTTCCATCGCATTTTCAACTCTACTGATGGATTTGTTGGGTTATATAGCAAATGTGCCCACTCTGGTCTTGGCACATGTGGTTTAACTAACAGCTGGCAGATACAGTGGGGGTAGTCTACCTATATTATGAGACTGTTATGTAAGCGCGATATTATTTGTCTTTGTCAAACGGCAGCCAAGCATCGATCATCACCTTGCACATTAATCACCCTGTGAAGTTCATCATTATTTATTTAATCTGTAGTTTAATAAACTGCATGCTTTCCCGAGTTGTAGTGGGAGGACCACACACCATATCATCACGATATGATAGTTAGTATATAAATATTTGCCCATGAAGGCGTTTCCAGCGCTATTTCTCAGATTATTAATTTAACCGACACAAAAAGATCCCACCATGTCGAACAAACAAATTGTTTGTCGGCATTTATACAATTGTACCGGCATTTTAGGTTTCCATCAGCCCGGTCGTGACTTTTTTCATGCGTTAATTCATGAAAACGTGGTTAATAAGGTACTTAATTGCTATCCAGAAATTATTGGATATTGAGATAGAAATGGCTGGATTGGGCCTTTAAACTTCGCAAACATTTTAAAGTGAAAGAGAGTCTCAGCGTCACTCTGTTACAATGGATTTGCCCTTCTCTCAAATAACTTGGTTATGATGCAATGAATTATCATTGCAATATTCCAGATCCAGCACAAATCTCTAGCGGCATATTACTGTAATAACGTATCAGACAAACCACCACACAGACATGTCAGCTGCTTCTCTCTAGTGTTAGACCTGACTAACAAGTCCTGCAGCTTCCAGAACTGTGTATAAACAAATGTGACCTTTGTCTCCCCAGAGGCGGGGGCGGATGAGCCAAATTAATCTGGGAGAACGGGAATCCCAGTGGAACGCATTCTTCCAGCTATTAAAGTTAGACTTATTTAATTCTGAGAATGAACAAAGAAAAACAAGATACCGTTGTCTTGCAACGAATCTGAACATCTATGACAGGCAAATCAAACTGGGAGGGCAGCGAGGTAGCACAATGGAGGATGAAAGGTTAGCAGTGTCGCAATTAAATCGTCATAGAGCAAGGTTAGCTTGAACTACCATATTTACACTAAAACCAGCATATCTAACCACACAATCGCAATCTGATTCTAAAGGGGAAACAAACACAGTTAAATTTATCCTATCCATTTCAACATGCCTATGGAAATAATACACTTGGAAAATGTCATTCAGCAGAGCCAGAATCATCCAATCAGACATGCCATCAGTCAGAGCTCTGTCGGGGTTGACGGAGGTCACATTCTTACTGGAGTCTCCCTCTCTGAGCCTAATGGTCTTTGCCAGGGCTCACTCCAGGACTCCCTGCCTCCATTCCTACCCCGCCCAGCCCAGGCCGTCCTCCCTCATCCTGCCCTGCCTCTCTATCCATCAGCCAACCCGTGCTGCCCACAGCCAGCACTCAAGCACCACTCACTCCGTTTCTGGGTATGGGAGGGGGGTTTTGTGTAGTAAACCATGGCTTTGGAAGGATGTGTACACCTTAAATGGGTAAAATAACTTGCTTATGTTGCTGCCCATTTAGAATAGTGTGTGTGTGTTTATTTTTTAACTACAATGATTTGGGAATCACTCGAGTATTTAATAATAAAAGAGGCTATCCTCATTAAAGTAATCATTAAAAAGTATTCAGTCCTAACTTACCTTATCTGAGCCTGTTATTAAAACAGTCGGTAGAGCTCGAGAATGGAAACTCCCACAATGCTCTAGATCACACCCAATATCTGTTGGTTGTAATGCGTTGCTCCTCCCACTCTCTTCTGGTTCAGAGGCTTTACTACCAGCACTGTCTTCTGGGTTTGATGGCTGACTCTTCCCACAGTCTCCAGGCAGCAATGCTTGGCCACTCCCACAGTCGCGGGCCTCTGACTGACAGTAGTCACGGCAACTAGGATCCTCCGATCTGAGACTGATCAAACACATCAACACACTGTTCTTTATCCATAATCAACAGTTAAATCTCTCCAAAATCATATCAAACACAATTATAACCCGTATATCAGCTTGAATATTTGTAATAACTTCCACAGCTTCCTGCTATGTGAAATACCACCACCTCCTCATTTTAAACCTGGAGAGGTGGGCCTTTCCTAACACACTTTATGCAATCCTCTGACAGTTCCCGCTTCCTCCTAGGAATGTACAGAGAGCCCCTGTAACTTATTTGGGCGCTGGTATGGCATCCCTGCACAGTCTCACCTTAGCCTAGCTCGTCAGTTGTGGGGGGATGTTAATCTAAACACATGCAATATCCTCTTCCTGTAAAAGAGAGAGAATATAAACACTAACCCTGCTACATTCTCCTCAGTGTGAGCGGCAGCGTGACTGACACAGGCAGACTGAGGGGGTGTATCCGTTGGGACGGTAAGTGAAGGGGCACACTCGTACTGGAGGAAGACTTGTGATGGGGACACTGGGGGCGTTTGTGTCTCTGACACTGGGATGGAACCTACGAGAGGGAGGAACCAACACGGTCAGACAGGGAGGTCCCAGTCACACTAACAACATGGTGTAGGCAGTAGCAGACATTTGAAAACAAAACACATTAAACAAGCAGATGGACAGGAGATAGGAGCAGAAATGACAGGCAGATGAATTGCGGCACTGTACGACCTGCTAAAAGGAAGTGGAAGATATGTGAGGTGCACATGAGCATTTCGCTGCACCTATTTTACCTGCTGTAAACTGTGTATGTGACGAATACATTGGATTTTGATTTGAAGATGACAGTGGATCTATTACCTAAAAATGCAGGTGCAGGACCATCACTGCTGGTACTGTTGTGCTTTTGGTCTGGGACAAAGTCAGGACATTGGACTTGGCTTCTTTTGTTGTCATCAGTGCAAGGTGCCTCTGAATCGTCACAGCTCTGACGGAGCGAAAACAACATCTTCCATTAGTCCATTCATGAACTATGATGTGTCATCCACACTCATCATCTCCTAGTCCCTACCTATGTTTAATGTTTTATGGGGCTGTTAGCCGTATCAGATCTAGCCGATTTTGACGTAATAAAATCTTATAAAAAGAGAGAATGCATCAATGGATTTTTCTGACATGCCGGCAATGAGGGATTCAGTGTCATGTGTTCAGTATTCACTAAGTAGAAGGGAAAAACAATAAGCTGTAGAACAGAAAACATTCACCCTCTTATCTTTGCTCGTAAGTCATCCAGAGTGCATATTTCATTGAGGAATAGCTTCCTGAGTCCAGACACAGTACAGTATCAGTATATGCTGGTAAATGTCATGACAAACATGGCTAACGTTGCTAGAGGATGCTGGGAAGGTGGGGCTAATAGACCCATCCCTCACAAGGGAGGAAGAAGACTGTTTAGCGGTCTCCTAGGAACAAGAGGGATATTTAGACAAAGCCGTAGGAAGATTTTTTTACATTTATTTTGCCATCATTTAACTAGGCAAGTCAGTTAAGAACAAATTCTTATTTACAATGACGAGGCCCCGGTGCACAACTGAGCAAGAGGACAAGTACATTAGAGTGTCTAGTTTGAGAAATAGATGCCTCACAAGTCCTCAACTGGCAGCTTCATTAAATAGTACCCGCAAAACCCCAGTCTCAACATCAACAGTGAAGAGGCGACTCTGGGATGCTGGCCTTAAATCACTATCCTGTTATGGCCTTCACAAAACACAATGTTCAGATAGGCCAACTTCCTACAACTGGAGCTGTGATGAACCACTCATATACAACACAAAATGCACCCGGATCTCCTGTCTAACATACTACAATAAACAGATAATTGATTTGTCATGAACGTTTATAACAAGCTGTTATAAATCTCTATTGCATTATCAAACATCAGAGAATGCTGCTATTTTCATTAGTGTGAGGTCAGGTTCAGTACCGGAGGTCTCCTCCTCATCAAGCCTGCGTATTTACTCCTACACACTTCTATATCTGTACATGATGAAGGAGATGACATAGAGAGAACACTTTCAAACATAGTTAAGACACTGATAAAACAATAATCTAAAGAACAGTCACACAGTGACAAATAAAGGCAGTCCAGAAAGACTGCTGTACTGTGACTGTGCAACATTGCAAGGGTTGACACACTGTAAAAAAAATATTTGTTTCAAATTAATATTATTATTATTATTATTATTAATTGGTTCCACAGATTTTTGTTTTTGAAAACGTAGGAAAACGTAGGCAAACATTCAGTCAACTTAAAACAATGTTTGCTTAAATTGTCTCATATGTTCATTCAACTATAAATGATTATCTGGGTGGTGTAGCAGGAAGACCAGAAGGCCATGAATCAAGAGGTTCTGAGTTCTAATTCCAGGTGAGGACATGTTGAACAATAATTACTGTATAAATGAACATGCACAATGTAATCATGTATGTCAATGTGACAATTAGTTGAAACAACTAGATTTGTGGGGGCTGTTTTTTTTACAGTGCAACACTGGAATCTAGAAGCAATGTCCTGGGCTGTCCACAGTGAGAGTAAATTTCAAAGCGAACAGAGTCGAGGGGGCCAAGCTAAACTGGAGGAGTCTAAACAGAGAGACAATGAGATGAATATTGCAGTGTAATTGAATCACTCTGATTATTTCCTGCCGGGCCTGGGAGTACATCCAAGCCTGCAAGGCTCTGTCCACTGGACACACAGGGCCTCACAGCCTCTCTCTCCCCTGACCAGAGCTATTTTCAGGAACCTTCAGCCGGTCCCCTTTAGCAGGCAGGGCCCTGAGGGCCACAGAGTTACCTCACGGCAAGGCAGAGGGCTGGCCTCGCTGCTCCCTCATGATAAAATGAGCTGAGCAGAGCGTTTTCCAACCCCCTTCTCCCCTGTTATGTAAGCTCTCTGCCTGTTGCCAGATTTGTTTAAAATTTGGTTGTGTAAAGCACAGGGAGTACAGAACCGGCAGAGGAAGTGGTGGTTACACAGCCACCATCCCAGATAACAGGATGTGGAGGGAATGTGAGAAAGATGAGAGATGGATGGCGAAAGATAGAGGGGGAGGCAAGTGAGCTCTTGTTCAAAATACCAATGCCATTTAGACTATAATGGCTAAATACAGTATCTCAATAAAACAAATAAATCATTAGCATCTGCTGGTCATGCATAGAATTCCAGTATCTGCAACTTTCTACCAAGTCTTGTAATTATTGTTCTCCCTTAGCAAACCATTACTATCTTCCCAATAAGTGACAGCCTGTAAACCCTCAGCAGAGATATACATATTCCAACATAACCCAAAGTGCTGATGAACAGCGCAAATGTTTAACATGGCTGTCAACTCGATGCACATAGCCACAGATACTAATGATAACGTGCATGTCATGCAGCTGCAGACTCTCTAATCTCTAAACAAATAAAACGTGCGTACAATACATCATCTCTACCTGTCCACAGAGTAGAGAATAGATCAATAGCTGTACCTGTAACCTCCTGTGAGAGATACCACCTCCACTGCTTAGCTCCACATAAACTCCACATAAAACACCCGACAGAACATTCCCTCAGTCAAACTGTAATTCCCAGATTTTTTCACAGAAAACCTAGCTATCCCTGGCTGTCTCTTTTCCTTTCCTTTCCCTGTCTTTTTTTCCCAGCACCAGCCTCTCTTTCACTCCTGGGAGCTTTGACCATTTAAGGAGAAGGCTCTGTGTGCCTCTCTGGGCTGCTGCTGTGTATGTGTACAGCTCTTCTCTAAGGCTGCTGCTCCGCTCCACTCAGCCCTGACTGATCACATCTCCTGAATTACACTCCAACTCTGAGCTCCAACTCTGAGCTCGTACTCTGCCTGGGAGCGCCAAGTCACTATTTTATCTCTCTGTGAACATTCTGTGGGGGCAGAGGTCTGACCAGGGAAGGTTAGAGTTTGGACGTGTGTGTGTTTGATCAAAACACTGCATAACTCAAACCATCATTCCTCCATCCCCCACCAGATCGGAGTCTAGGACATGGTTTAGGGTGGAAGCAGTCTTCCAAGCAGTCACATAACCTCAAGAAATGAAGGGTGGGTGGGTAGCTCCTACTGAGCCCCTAAAATAAACACACAGACACACACAAACATTCATACTCATGCACATGTACACATATGCATCCTCTATTCGGTACATACAGAGGCAAACAGACTAAAAAAGCTCTTCTGATAAACTTCTCAAATATTATGGATTATCTGAGGTTCTAAGCTTTTTTACAGGTCATTAATAGACCATAAGAGACAGTATGAGAAACAGGGGACACCACATATCACATAATGTAAGTGGAAGGTGGAACCAGTAACAGCAGACACATTATGGAACCTGTTAACATTTGAAATCAGATCACAACAAAGAGAAAAGGCCTTCTGTTAGTGTGTGATTATTAAATGATCCAATAATGACACAGCTAGCCTGTATCTCACTGTTCTGGGAGCAGCAGTACAGTTTGCTCTAATATGGGCTGACATGCCTCTGCTATAGTGTGAGGATAATTGTTTATCTCAGGTTTGGGTGTTTGAAGCCCAGAAAGGATTAGAGAGAAAAGGAGAAAGGGCTGTAGAAAACATTCTAGATATTCCTCTCGTATTTAACTCAATTAAAGGGTGGAAAGTAGCCTAGTGGTTAGAGCGTTGGACTAGTAACCGAAAGGTTGCAAGATTGAATCCTTGAGCTGACAAGGTAATAATCTGTCGATCTGAGCCTGAAAAATGCAGTTAACCCACTGTTCCTAGGCCATCATTGAAAATAAGAATTTGTTCTTAACTGACTTGCCTTGTTAAATAATGGTAGATAAAAAAAAACATGAGCTAGTGCACACCCAGAATAACAGTTTGTGTGGAGGTGCTGACTAACGGCGAATAAACTAAACTATCAAAATAAAGAAAGTCGCACACTCCATGTATAATCTCCCAGCAATTTAATGGGTATTTACCAACGTTGCGGCATCAGTGTGCCTTCCTCGTGGTAATGTCATGAATACTTGAACCAGGTTATGTAGACACACAGAGCAATTAGTGTAACCCGTGAGGGGTGTGTCATAATGATTAAGTTAATTAAAATGAATTAGTGAAACTGTTAAAAAATAGTATATGGCATATTAAATATATTACGCTATTGTTATCATATAGAAACATAATGGAATATTGTACATCATATTAGCATCAACATACATTATTGTTTCATTCAATTTCACATAATAATTTCGTATTTCATTTTTGTTACATGTAATCTTTTGGTTCAACTTTAATATATAATGAACATCATCAACTGGGGGAACATATTAGGTGTACGCTGATAAGCTGTACAAATAATAAACGTCTTTCTTCAGACACCCACATACAGGTCAAAGATCCCTGTTAGGGGTATCATCTCATGCAAGACCAAGGGAGTAATCTATCTCATCACCTGTTCATGTGGAAAAGCCTACGTAGGACAAACGAAAAGACAATTAAAACAATGCATAGCTGAACACTACAGCTCAATCAGGTGTAAGAACATTGACTATCGAGTAGCAGCTCACTTTGTTGAAGCTAACCATCCCATCTCCTCCCTCAAATACACAGGCATTGAGCATGTTGTTCTACCAAGGAGAGGAGGTAACATCGAGATCCTACTACTACAAAAGGGAGGCTTACTGGATATCCTATCTAAAAACATTGACCCCTAGTGGTCTGAATATTGACTTTGATCTCAGGCCCTTCTTATGAACACATTTTCCTCTATGAACAAGTCTTATAAATAGATTTATTTTTATTTTTACAGCTTATTAGCGTACACCTAATATGTTCCCCCAGTTGAGGATGTTTAAAGTTCTTCAAAGTGGTAGGCATGTTGTGTAAATCAAATGATACAACCCCCCAAAAAAATCTATTTTAATTCTAGGTTGTGAGGCAACAAAATAGGAAAAATGCCAAGGAGGTGAATACTTTTGCAAGCCACTGTAAAATATGAACTTGCAAACAATTTTTCTTCTTTGTTATTTTAGCCTATACAACACCAAAAGTACCAACAACAGAAAAATATATATCTTTCTTACCTTTCTGCCACTGTTGCTGCCTCCTCCAGTTTGTGAGTAAATGGCACCTGTTTGAACCAAACCAGAGAAAGTGAGGTGGGCTCAATTTGCATGTTACTGGTACTGTACTGTATGTCATGTAAATGAATGCCATTAAAATGCACTAAATTGAGGAGTATTCCTCTGAGGATGACGCACAGAGTGAGCTGTCTGTCTAATTGGTGGACCGGACAGTATTTCAGGAAGTCCTCTCCCTCACCTCCTACCTCCATTTCTAAGGGCAACAATAACCTGGCAACCAGTTTCATGGGAAGCTTGATCCTCTGGTTGAAAGCACTTGGCCCACGGCAGGCCTATTGTGTCATATCCTTTTGAATCTCTCCTGAAAGACAGTGTCGTTCCGTCATTGCGAACAAACAAAAATCTAAATGACACCAATGCTACATGCTACTTGAAGCATCCTTATCACTGGAAACGTCCTCATGGCTTTCAGATCTAATTACAGAGGAAATAGAATGATCACAAGGATGTATAATTCATTCATACTGGGGTCAGTGGCAGGTTGAGAAAAGAAACCACATCTCAGCTATTCAACTCCAACAGCGGTCAGACAGGAAAAAATCCGTTCACACTTCACGTTGGCAAAACATCTCCGAAGCACTTCATTCTTGTGTAGTCTTTATTTTACAATGTCGCCACCAAGAGCTCTCAGCCTCAGAAAAGCATAAACGTTCATAAGAGCCCTTTTGCTTTCTGACTATAGTAGAAATGTCACATTTGCCCCTGCCACTGCTGATTTGTTGCGTGTGGATGTAAATTGAGCCAATCTCTTGATAGTGACATACACCTGCTCCACAAGTCTTTGCTCGAGTCCTATAGGTATTTGTCATGGGAAAACCCATAAGCACCTGTACAAGTGATACTGTACATAATGATAAGGCCTACAGTACTGAATGTACAATATTGCTTCAGTTTACCGTCCTACTAAATACAAATGTTTTGGCACAAAATGTTCAGTATGAACAAAACATACTTGAATTCTATTTCATATGTTCTAATAAACACAAGCCCATATTAAACTGCCCTGGTTGGTATGAAATCGATCTGCAGGGGATATAAAATTGCTCTTAGGGTTTTATGGGTAAATCGGAGTAGAGTGACTTAGTAGAATGTAGATAACAAGGTAAACAGACGAAGGCTAGTATCCAACAAGCTTATTTCAGGAGATGTTACAGTCAGTGTGTTGGAATACTAGCCTTTTACTAACACCTTAACAGGCCTACATTTGCAAGGTATATTCCAAATATCTTCATTTCCATGCGGGGAGGGCTGGGGGTTCATCCTGTCTTACTGGATGGAATGCATTTGATTTTGAATGTCAAGCTAGAGCCGATGCTGGCATCCAGAGCTCCTTTTATGGGGAGTTCCTTCTAAAGTGAAAGCAGCCAGGAGTCACATCAATTGGGTTAGATTACACACAGCCCACATCTAGAGATATTACATTAGCCTGGTGCTGGCTTTCAGTAGTCCACATATCACATATCCCACCTGCAGTGCCTGCAGTATCTACATGCAGTATGTGCCATATTCTATGGTTGTGTGAGAATGCCTGCCAGGTGAGAATGCGTAAGGTAAGTGTCATGATGTTATTTGAGCATCAGAGGATGCTTCTGGCATATTGCTGTTCTCATGGCAGATGCTTCATTTGTTAAGCAAATAGAAGACTACTCATCACCACAAAACCCTGGCAGAACAGGGGCAAGGGTCAGGTGATAAACTACACTGGACTGTAGAACTAATGTAGTGATCTGATCACCAACACACTACAAACACTGACCAGCAGGCCTGTTCATACCAAACAACTTCCACTGATCTCCAGCGTTATCAAGATTTTCCAAACTCATCAACTTGACCGTGAAGAAGGCTAGGGAACAAATAAACAATAAGGCTGTGACCTTGCTTAGACGGATTCTCGTCATGGAAGTCACATGAGCAGGACTCCCTTTCGTGTGAACCAAACAAAGCTGGTCTTCCCTGTAGCTGTGAGAGCAAACCACACCAAATGTTCACTGTTTACATCCTGGTGTTTCTACTGAGGGGCTTCATCTATTCCTCCCCAGATAATAGGACTTGGGCTCCTGAGACACAGAAAACAAGGGCAAGGCCCATGATGGCCATAGTAAACCCTTCATGATGAGTGACACTCACCAAGGGGCCGTCAGACACTCTGCGCCAACTGCTTTGTGTACGTTACAGTCTGCTGGGTTTATTTCAGTAGCGTCCCCAGGGATTACTAATAAAAAAGAAAGTGGCTAACTAATTTGTTTCTTTCTGTGTTTCTCCTCTTACAATAGAATAGGCTAATTAATACGGCTACATTCAGTGACATACAAATGCTGCGTTTGCCCTGTATTTCAGTAGTAGTAGTCTCATCATACCGCTTATAAGGGGCCATCGAGACTTGCTGTAGCTTTCGGTCACAGGCTCTGGTGGAGAGGGGTTCCTGGGTCTGTCTCTTCCTATAGCTTCAACATCAGGCTGGGCTGTCTGCCCTATAGGACCTGGCAACTTCGGAACAGAAGAGAGAGAGGAAATGCAAATGAAGCAGCTGTAAATAACCTTTAAGGATTTTACCGGAGGAAAACAGCCTAGTTTAATAGGTCATTGGTAATCATTGCAAAAGCAGATATGTGAACATAGATGTGGGGCTGCATATTAAACACGCAGATATTAGATGAATGAAAATTCAAAACTTTTACTGTCAGGGCTTATTTGAGCTCACTATTCTTGAAATACACATGAAAAGACTATGCAAACTGACTTGAGGTTTGGCTGTGACCCTGGCCTCCAGGGCACTGAGCTGACCCTCTGTGTCCGCTGCTCTGGTCAGAGCTTCCTCCATCTTCTGAGTGATGCTCTCCATCCTCTCCTTGACCTGGCTGACCCTTCGCTGACTCTCCCTGACCAGCTCAGCTGCATCCAGAGCACTGCTGACCATGGCCTCCATCCTCCTGAGGGTCACCAGCAGACCCTCTGAGGTCACAAGCTGGGCTGCTACCTTCTCTGATCTACATGGGTCTTCCACATGGTCTGTAGCCACAGCCACATCCTTACACTCCTTTGGTGCCTCCTCCCCAGTCCGGCCAGGTCCCTCTCTCACCGTGTTGGTCTCCTTGTCTTTGTGAAGAACACCCACCCTGTCCTGAATGTTTTTGTGCTCAGCTACGCCCTCCTGGGCAGTTCTCAGAGCCGACTCAAGGTGGCATACCTGCTCCCTAATCTTTGTGATGGTGTGCTTTGCCTGTTGGAGCTTGGAATCTGTGTCAGTGAGGGCCTTGCTGGGCTGGGTCAGGGTGTCTTCCGGCTTGACCTTGGTCCTACTCCCCTCCACCTTAAGGGTTCTCCACCAGTTCACCACAGCTGCCCTCTTGGCCTGGGGCTTCTGCCTCTGCTCCTGCTGCTCCTGTAGCCCCCGTTGTTCCGCCACCTTCTCCTCTCTCTCCTCCCACAGAGTTGTCTGCAGCTCCAGTTCCTTCAGTCTGGAAGAACAGCCTGGACTTTATAAACAACTCACTCACACATTGTTACATCTTGAAGTAGCCAAGGATTCTAAAACTGCACTTATCTCTAACATATTAGACAGAGAGCCAGTAACTACTGCTGATGATATAATGGTAGTCCATATAATTGCTCTGGCAAGTAGCAACACCAGGCTTTCTTTTTATTGTCAGAATGTGTTTCAATAAATAGCAACCATTGTCGTACTTTCATTATGTCAGTAATCACAACAGAAGAGAGAAGGGGATAAAAACTCACATACACATTAACCAGCTGCTGCTTGATGCTAGGCTGTGGCTGCTGGCTGTGGGGATATGGCCACTCCAGGGTCTCAACAGCACAACCACCAACAGAATCCTGAGTGATTGAACAGACATCAGACCCTCAAAACTTCCTACACTTTTATCATTCATCAGACACAGGCGCGCGTGTGTGTGTGTGTGTGTGTGTGTGTGTGTGTGTGTGTGTGTGTGTGTGTGTGTGTGTGTGTGTGTGTGTGTGTGTGTGTGTGTGTGTGTGTGTGTGTGTGTGTGTGTGTGTGTTCTCACCCTCTCTGGGTAATGTGCGTGGAGAAGGTGGGCCAGCTCAGCAGACTTGATCCTGTGAATTATGTTTTGGATATCGTCCCTCTGAGTGTGAGAGGACCGAACCCCACATACTGGCCCAGTCATCTCCTCCAGCACCCCACGCTGCTGAGGGAAATACATCATTATAATAAACATATAGTAACACGATAGAGCTTTTGATAACCAACTGCAGAACTAAAGCCTTTGTCACCTGCTGAATGTCCTGGATCTCAGCATGCAAAGAGCTGTGATAAGGAACAACTCCACTCCTTCCCTGGAAACCTGGTGGACTGCCACAGTGCCTGTCAAACCTATGAATTACAGCAGCACAGCACCAGGTTAAACACACTGACCCCACTGTCCCCTAGCATGTCCCTTTGTGACTATGTCACTCACATACAGTACATTCTCAGTAACGAATGAGCCCCAACAAATATGTCACCTGAACAGCTGTTGGGTGAGATTTTGGTAACAAAAATAATGACGAGTAGAATATGGACATAGAAATGATTGACAGCACTTACCTCAAAAGAGCTAGCTGGGAATGCTCTGATAAATGCATAAACTCTGACTGTAGCCCCTTCAACGACAAGCAAAAAACAATCAGAGGTACTTTCTGCTAGTGCACAAGCATACCTGCAGGCAGTTGAAATGATGAATGTTATTATGAAGATACCTCAATGATTCTATGGTTCTCCAGATGAGAGTTCTTCAGCTTATCCATCAGTATGCCTTTCTGGAATGAAACAGGAAAAAAAAGAAAAATCTACCAATGCAGTCTTTGTAAAACAGAGAATGAACCGTCTATGTGTGACTAACCTTAGTGAGTTCCCTGTCTCTTACAGCCAGCATGACAAGGGTCTCTTCAAGTTCCTCCTGCAAAACAAATGAGAGGATCTCCATTACTGCACTCTTATCTCAGTGACAGACAAAGATGTTCTGGCCAACAGTTCTTACCCTCATCTCAGCATGAACCTTTCTCAATTTGTTGAGACAGTCTTCAGAACAAGTCCCCTCGAGTGTGAGTTGTTCATTCTGCAGATATAAAAGTGATTGTGTCACGCAGATATAATATACAGTATGTGACATCACACACTTTGTACATTTATTATGAAATAATAATAAAGATCAAATTTACCTTGTCTTCAAGCACTTTAATGTGTGCTTTCAGACAGTCACATTCTTTGCTCTAAAATTGAAAAAAAAATGTATATGGAAATGTATGCTTTCCAATAAAAATCATCCACCCTCTGGTATAAGACATTTGTATGCCATTTCCTTATATGCCATTTCCTTATATGTCATTTCCTGCTAAGAGCTGAGTGCAGTACCAGTTTGCAGCTGCTAGTCTGGGCTTGGCTGGCTCTCTCCTGTGCCTCCCTCAGGGATCTCCTGGCATCCTCAAGCTCCTCCACAAGGGACCTGGTTCTCCTTGCTGACCGCTGGGCACTGGGGGATGTCACATAAACAGTTTTACAACAGTAAATCATCAGAACTGCCATGCCTTGCAATAATGAATCCATATAATGTTCCAACATATCAAAACAACATATTGCTCCATCCTCACAGACAGTACCTGGCCAGCAAGGCACTTAGTTCAGTGATCTCCACTGTGAGCTGCAGGTTGGTGTCCTCACCCTGAGATACAGTCCTCAACAGGCTGTTGTTCTGCTTACTCATTCTACTGTGCGCATGCTTAAGCTCAGACACAGTGGCCAACAGCTCCCTGGAGTCACTAGAGCAAAAGGAGTAGTCAGATTTATGGCCTTAATACATTTACATTTCACATTTGAGTAATTTAGCAGATGCTCTTATCCAGAGTGACTTGCAGTTAGTGCATTCATCTTGAGATAGTGGGACAACCACATCTCACAGGCATAGAAAGTAACATGTTCCTCAACAACGTAGCTGTCAGTAGAGTCAGAGCTAGAAGAGTGTGTGGGGGGGGGGGGGTAAGTGTATTTAAAAAGAGGAGGTGAGGATTATTTAAGATACTGTTTGAAGAGGTAGGGTTTCAGATGTTTTCGAAAGATTGGCAGTGACTCTGTTGTACTAGCTTCAGGGGGAAGCTGGTTCCACCAGGACAGAGAAGAGCTTGGACTGGGCTGAGCGAGAGCTGCAATCCCGTAGGGGTGAGAGGGCCAATGCGAGCTTCAACTGGAAGACAGTTGAATATAGTACAATACAGAAATAGTACTGCATAGAAAGAGTCAAATCATGAGTGACTGAGAAAGCTGAATAACTTACCAATAACACTGTTCTCCTTCTGAGAAGGCAGTTTTGATCTCAGGACCTGAGAAATCCATCCGTGAAAGAACAACACAATGAGTGAATTGCACAGTGAGTGAATTACACTGATATCTGAGACGGATTCCCAGGCTGCCTACAAAAGCAAAGCCTTACCATTTAAAGACGCTTTACAAGGACTTTCCCCTGAAATATGTTTGTCGTCCTCATGCATGCTGAATGATACAAACAATCATTAGTCTCCAATTATAGATACAAAGCGGATTAGCAGGTTAACCAATGTTATATGAAAATAAATCACACAAACAGATGTAATCAACAAAAAATGTCAGTCATTTTTAGTGGCAGAATTTCTGAGGCATGTTGTTGATTATAAGGCTGCTGCAGATGAACATTCTATAGCAGTTAGCTGTCTGAAGGTTTTTTCTTTACCCATCCTGGCTGCACTGGGCAATCCACTCCCTCATGGTGGATTGGAATTTGGCCCTGCTAATAGTGGGGTCCCGGCACTCAGGGTCCAGCATACGATTCAAAGCATTCAGCCTGTCCTGTTCTGGGCTCTGGCTAGTCATCGTCTGCAGGTACTGCATGATCGTGGAGGCCAGAACCTCTCCTATTGAGAACAAAGACTTAGGAAGCATGCCAGTATACAAAGAGAACACTAATGTACAGCTGTTATTACAAGAGATGATCTGTACCTGTGCCAGTAGTATTACATGCCTCAAATGTTATATCAAGAAGCTCTTCCTCAGAAAATGTACTTGTGTCCACGGATTCTTCAGTAGAATCCTCTGGTCCATAGCTGCTCCACACTAAAACATCCATTAGGCTTTGTCATGTACAACTTCAAAATTAGCAAATGCAGAAGTCAAAGTGCAGTGGTGGAAGTAGTTTTAAACTTAAATGTCTATTCACATCTTTAAAAATAAAATCATTCTGTTTACTGATCTGAAAAAATAAATGTCTGGTTATCAAGATGTTCTGTATTATAATAATGTTTTATGATATTGACAATATGTAAATATTAATATCAATGCTTACTTTCATTGCTGTCCGGTACCTGGTAAGGCTTTATGAAGCTAACTCCAGAGTCCCTTGAGAGAGCTCGTGCTATGTATCCCCTTCTGTCATCTCTCATCGGCCTGGTCTGAGTTGACGGCCGGCTGCTTTCATGGTTCTCACCGTGGCTGCTCAGAAGATAAGACTGAGATTTTTCACCATGAAAACTCTGACCTCCATTCAGTAAGTTCTCCGAGGCCATAACATCTCTCTGTATAAAGAAAAATATGACATTGCATATAAAATACTTGTCATACTGGTTTACAAATTAGTCTGAAAAAGTCGGAAGTTTGAGTTTGAAGAAATTGTTAGAATCGTAGTGTTGGTTTTGTAAGTAAAATATCAAATATGTCTATTTGATTGTGGGGGGAAAGTCTGAGTTAGAAAAGTCCTTAACAAGCCATCTCTGTAGAAGTGCATTATGTGTATATAATACCATACTTACATGCACGATAATGTATTAAGAGCCAGTTAGAATGGGAATGTTCTTTTGTTAACTTATGTTTCCTGAACTCAGGTGTTTTTTCCTTTTGGGTCCCTGGGCAAGAGAAAGGAATGACCCCTCAGAACTTTAACCTAACCAGGGACTAGATTTGTGACAGTCATGTAACTGAAACTGCAGGTCACTGCAGCACACGAAGCAAAGAAAGACTGTGGAAACATTACAGAACAAAACAGAGAGAGGTTGTCTAAGCTTACTTGATGTCAAGTAGCCTACATTAGATATTTACAGTTATTAATTAATCAAGATTGCATTATGAAGTTATACAAGACATATATACTTACCCTAACCATGTTAGATATATTAGAAAATGGTGAGAATACATACAAATAAAGTCTTACCTCCCAGTTAAAGAATATTCCTTTGAAAGCTGCAGAAAATGTTCATTCGAAAACATACAATAACTAGCTACATCTCATCACATAAGCTGGTCAAACATGCAACCTAATTGTAGACAGCTCTATTGCTGCCGGTTTGCAGTGGGAAACCCTCAAGATTCTCTTCAGTGAGTGTAGCCTTTGCCTGCTTTGATCATTCACTGCCACACATCAAAACCAGCTGACACCTCCACCCCCTCCCCTCAGCTCCACCGATTGCTGGCTCAAGCCAGCAAACAATAACACAGTTAATGGACTTTTTGAATTAACATTAGTCAGTTTAACATATCAAATTATTCTAGATCATCTGCATAACATCTCCCGCATAAACCAATAGGAAATCACCAGTTTGTTCATTCATACAGTAGCGATCAGATTTTTTAGGATAGGGCAGGGAGGGTTAATGAAGACCTGAACTGGGTACAGGTCACAGAGGATTATCACAATTATAACAGCTTTTATTATTGTCTTATTTTTCCCTCCCTTAAGCAATCATCAATCAACCAATCAAATATTTCCTTCGCTTTCTTGTCTTTTATTATTTGTAGATCAGTCAGTCACAATGTACCCATGATACATCACGGTTTTGATGCTCTCGAACACGGCCACTATGGAGCTTGAATGGAAAGGCACACTGGCGCACTGCATAATGTACAAATTCTAGTTCCCTACTTTGCGCATGGTAAAATAGTGAACACAACACCATTTATTATTAACAAACATTTACAGATTTCTAAACAACAAATATACCTACTACTTTTGAAAATACAACAAATAGTATTGTGAAAATACAGAATGTTTCTCTTTCAGTCGAAATAAGTTTAGGCTGCCAAGAAGAATTTGCTACCGGTATTACACCAGTGGGTCATATTATCCCACCAGTCGCTCGCTGTACTACCCGGACATTGTTTTGTGAACACCTATGTATTTGTTCTAGAGCGGAAGTGGAGCCAGATCTTTGAGACCACGGGGACAGCTGAACACATTTTGGGAATATATTGGAGTAGGGACGTGGATTTCCATCAGCCAATATGTCTCGGGGTTCAATTGAAATCCCCTTACGGGACACCGACGAGGTAAGGACTAGTTACGCTGCTTTGTTTGACCGTGGATTGCTACAGCTAGCCTACTAACGTCAGCTAGTAACGTAGTATTGCCCTGTGTTTATTGACTAACGTCAGCCAGATCGCTAACAACTTCTAAGAATTTTTTTTTTTTTTTCTTTACTATCAGTCATGCAAATTATGGGTCATAACCCAGGTTTGAGTTGTAAGTTGTCTATTTCTACAGTTGATATTGTCTTTCAGATCATTCAGTAAGCGAACTAGTGAGCTAGTTAATTGACGTGAGATACAAGTCTCAGGAACCAATAAAATGCAGCCACTTTTTGTCCCCAGTCAAAACATTGAATAAAATAATTTGGCCTCTGATCAAGCTTTTTAGCCATAGGTTAAATGTCATGTTGTATGTGTACAAACTGGTGTTCACACAGACCTGTGTCTTGTTAGTGAATCAATGATTTGTTCTGCAGGTTATTGAGCTTGATTTCGACCAGTTGCCAGAAGGAGATGAGGTCATCAGTATCCTGAAACAGGAGCATACACAGTTGCACATATGGATTGCTCTTGCTGTAAGTATGAATACACAGACTGGTATGAGAATGAATTTAAGCCTTCAAAAAATGTAATGGTTGAATTGATAGTTGTACATATTACTCTGTATGAGTGTTGCATAAAATACAGTTGGATTGTAATTTCTACTGTTACCTGTAACTCCTCCTCCCTAACAAGCCCTACAGGCTTGCCGCCATGTACAGTTATTTTACAGTAACATTCCGTCTTAGGGCATACCATTGTAGAGACGTGTGAGATATTTGCTGACCTGTGCCTGTTTGGAGACACTTTACCCATGTTGGAGAGTATATCCGTGGACACTTCTGTTAAGGAAATTGTGGTCTGCATTGCTGAAGGAAATAATTGAATCCATTTGTTAGAGGATACCACCCCCAAGTCAAAACCAAACATGGATGTCAACGTTTGCGCGCGCACGCTCTGTTCTACTACCCGTCTGCAGCAGCATGCTGCCCAGTTGTGAGGCTGATTAGCTAGACAAACAGGTGTGAAACACACAAGCGAGACACAACATGGAATGTTTGGATTTGGAGGGGGTGGTAGCATCTAACAATTTAATGTAATAATTTCCTGGGCACAGTCCGATGACGTAAACAACAATTTCCTTATCGGAACTGTCCACCAACTGCTGATATATTCTCAGACGTGGGAAAAGCGTTGCCAAACAGGCACAGGTACGGGTTGGCAAATATCTCCCAAGGTGTCTAAATGTCATACAGAACTCTGGTCCAGGAAATGGGCTATCCTCCCTGGTGAGTTATGTAGTTGCATTCCCACTGACTGGCTATCCTCCCTGGTGAGTTATGTAGTTGCATTCCCACTGACTGGCTATCCTCCCTGGTGAGTTATGTAGTTGCATTCCCACTGATAGGCTATCCTCCCTGGTGAGTTATGTAGTTGCATTCCCACTGATAGGCTATCCTCCCTGGTGAGTTATGTAGTTGCATTCCCACTGACTGGGGGTTTGTTCATGGATTGTTTGTCACCAAAATAAACAAAAACATATTTTTCTTTTAGCTGGAGTATTACAAACAGACGAAGACGGAGGACTTCGTCAAGCTGCTGGAGGCGGCCCGTATCGATGGGAACCTGGACTACAGAGACCATGAGAAGGACCAGATGACCTGTCTGGACACCTTGGCAGCCTACTATGTCCAGCAGGCACGTAAAGAGAAGAACAAAGATGCCAAGAAGGAGCTCATCACTCAGGCCACCCTGCTCTACACCATGGCAGACAAGATCATCATGTACGACCAGGTAAGAAAATCTGCTTAACAATGATTGGATACTGTGAAAGTTAATTTCCCCATCATAAAAAAATAATAAATGTAATCTATTTGTTTGTAACAGAACCACTTGTTGGGAAGAGCCTGTTTCTGTCTGCTGGAGGGGGACAAAATGGACCAGGCTGACGCTCAGTTCCACTTTGTCTTGAACCAGTCCACCAATAACATCCCTGCTCTACTTGGTAAGTAAAACACAAAGGGAAAGTTCTACCATTACAACCACAAAGGTTCACTTCGAAATAGGGCCTAACCACTATACATTTTATTTCAACAGGTAAAGCTTGCATCTCCTTCAATAAGAAGGATTACAGGGGAGCACTGGCCTACTACAAGAAGGCTCTACGCACAAACCCTGGATGTCCTGGTAAGCATTTCACTCTCACCTGTCATATTATAAATAATATCCCTGGTGTCTCCTAATATACCGTCACTATTTATCTTACCAGCCGAGGTGAGGCTGGGGATGGGCCACTGCTTTGTCAAGCTCAGTAAGCTGGAGAAGGCCCGTCTAGCCTTTGGCCGGGCCCTGGAGCTCAACTCCAAGTGTGTGGGAGCCCTTGTGGGCTTGGCTGTGCTGGAGCTCAACAGCAAGGAGCCCGACTCCATCAAGAATGGAGTGCAGCTCCTATCCAGAGCCTACACCATCGACCCCAGCAACCCCATGGTGCTCAACCACCTGGCTAACCACTTCTTCTTCAAAAAGGTGAGAGGGTTGTCATCTTATTCCTGGTATATAGTAGCATGTCTTGACCTGAGCATCGTTTATCATTCACATTGATGTACTTATTTTCAGGACTACAGTAAAGTGCAGCATCTGGCTCTCCATGCCTTTCACAACACAGAGGTGGAAGCTATGCAAGCTGAGAGCTGCTACCAGTTGGCCCGCTCCTTTCATGTACAGGTAAGCGCTATGGCCTCAGTTTATTTTTCGGGAAGACTGTTGCTTTCCTAATTGAATTGGCATTACATCTCTCCTTCTTGTGTGTTTCAGGAGGACTATGACCAGGCCTTCCAGTACTACTATCAGGCCACCCAGTTTGCCTCGTCTACCTTTGTGCTGCCTTTCTTTGGCCTGGGGCAGATGTACGTGTACCGTAGAGACAAGGAGAATGCAGCCCAGTGCTTTGAGAAGGTCCTAAAGGCCTACCCCAACAACTATGAAACCATGAAGATCCTGGGCTCTCTTTATGCTACTTCAGATGATCAGGAAAAGAGAGACATTGCCAAAGTAAGTAAAACAGCTATGTGAAGGTGAACCTCACATGAAGTATGTGTTTGTCTGATCTTTGTGGCATTATCTCTTAACTTGTAACTCTGTAGAAGTCAATCAGCACTATTGCTAAAATCATTAACATGTAATGTCTTTGTGTTCTGCAGGGTCATCTGAAGAAGGTGACCGAGCAGTACCCTGATGACGTGGAGGCCTGGATCGAGCTGGCCCAGATCCTGGAGCAGACCGACATCCAGGGCGCCCTCTCTGCCTACGGCACGGCCACCCGCATTCTGCAGGAGAAGGTCCAGGCTGACGTCCCCCCTGAGATCCTTAACAACCTGGGGGCTCTCCACTTCAGACTGGGGAACCTGGGAGAGGCCAAGGTACAATTTAGGAGGATGGCAGAGCCGCCTGACTAGAATTAGTCATTACATGTTGTAGCAATGAATTAGTTAAATACTTGAATGGTTATTTGTAGTTCGTAACTTGCCTTTGTGGTAATGGTAGACACTAGGGTTGGGTGATTTTGGATTTGTGTCGCCTATCGACGATGTTTGACAGCCATTGTTGATAGTGACGACATCGTGATGTCACACGATAGTTTAGCGTATTTGTATTTGACTGCACCTCTGGAGTCTGGCAGCGAACAACACGCAGCGCAGAGCACACAGCAGGGCGACATGCCAAATGGCCTATTCCCTATTTTCCATAGCCTAAATGTTCAATACATATGAGGTTGTTAGATTGTTAACATAATGCAAGAGAACAATGTAAACTCAGCAAAAAAAGAAACGTCCTCTCACTGTCAACTGTGTTTATTTTTAGCAAACTTAACATTTGTAAATTTTTGAATGAACATAACAAGATTCAACAACTGAGACATAAACTGAACAAGTTCCACAGACATGTGACTAACAGAAATTGAATAATGTGTCCCTGAACAAAGGGTGTGTCAAAATCAAAAGTAACAGTCAGTATCTGGTGTGGCCACCAGCTGCATTAAGTACTGCAGTACATCATCTCCTCATGGACTGCACCAGATTTGCCAGTTCTTGCTGTGAGATGTTACCCCACTCTTCCACCAAGGCGCCTGCAAGTTCCCGGACATTTCCCAGGGGAATGGCCCTGAACCTTTTTAGGTCTTTAATTTTTTTTTTTAACCATGTCTTAGGCCTACCTAATGGTTTCTGGCAAGGAACACCAGCATGTTCAACTTTTCTGCCCCAGAGTAGCGAACTCAGCAGGATGATGGACTTGTAAATGTTGACAGAGGTTTGTAGTCTGTCGATTCTTTGCCCTGATTGTCTTTTTACATATTTTGAAAGTGACTTTGGTCAGGTCTGCTGGCTCACCTTTATCATTCAGCCTGAAACCAAAGAACTGCCAAACAGGCGAAGAGAAGCTTTTCTTTCCCACCAAGGAGCCATAGTTTTTTTTCTGTTATGACATAAGGCATATATATAGTGAAATCCCATCACGCCTTTTTTTATTTTTGTCTGAAACTGTTGGAAAGTAGCCTAGTGAAATAACAGTAGACTACACTTGATACGGCTATAATATTAGTTTTTAACTGATATCGTAGTATTTTTATAAACAAGAGAAACATAGTTCTACCAATTTTGTAAATTATTTTACAGCCTAGACTAGATAAATAACTAGGCTTTACACTGTTCAGACCTAGAAATGTGTCCTTTCATAGTGCGTTCATCCCGCCAATCGACTGACCCCTCCGTGCGCAATGCGCACCTCCCAGATTTCTTTTTACTATGCAATCGTATATCAATGATGTTTGGACAGGATGATGTGTCATTCCAAGCATCGCCCAACCCTAGTAGACACAACAGAGCTATAAATAGATTTCAGGGGTTTGTTCTGTCTGTCCATGTTTAGAAATACTTCCTGGCTTCTTTGGAGCGGGCCAAAGCTGAGGGCGAGCATGACGAGCATTACTACAACGCCATCTCTGTCACCACCTCTTACAACCTAGCCAGGCTCTACGAGGCCATGTGCGAATTCCACGAGGCGGAGAAACTCTACAAGAACATCCTGAGGGAACATCCCAACTACGTCGACTGTAAGCACTGAAGACACACTATACTTTTTGGTTAATGTCTGTCTCCTTAGGGTGTGTGCGTATCAATTGGTCCTTTGTTGTTGCTTGCAGGTTACCTGCGTCTTGGAGCAATGGCTCGTGACAAAGGAAACTTCTATGAAGCTTCCGACTGGTTCAAAGAGGCTCTGCAGATTAATCAGGATCACCCAGACGCCTGGTCCCTGATCGGGAATCTCCACTTGGCCAAGCAGGAGTGGGGTCCGGGTCAGAAGAAGTTTGAGCGTATCCTCAAGCAGCCATCCACTCAGAACGACACCTACTCCATGCTGGCCCTGGGCAACGTGTGGCTCCAGACCCTGCACCAGCCCACCAGGGACCGGGAGAAGGTACGGCAGAATATCAGTTGTTTTGATGTGGAGCCATAAATCATCACTGTCAGAAACAGTGCCTTCATCATTTGTCTGTCTTTGGTTGTGTCCCTCAGGAAAAGAGACATCAGGATCGAGCCCTGGCCATTTACAAACAGGTCCTACGAAATGACTCCAAGAACCTTTACGCTGCCAATGGCATAGGTTTGTTGGCCTTCTCTCACTCATTGTATTCACATAAATGCTTAATACTCAGACTTGACTGTACTTAACTATTAGCATGTAAATACCTCAGAGTTTGCCGTCTTTTCTGTCCAGGTGCCGTCCTGGCCCATAAGGGCTACTACCGAGAGGCCCGTGACGTGTTTGCCCAGGTGAGAGAGGCCACAGCTGATATCAGTGACGTCTGGCTCAACCTGGCCCACATCTACGTGGAGCAGAAACAGTACATCAGCGCTGTGCAGATGGTAAGGCTCTGTACTGGCTCATAGTACACACTGCAGGTTTTTTTTTATATTCCTATTTTTTTAACTTGAGGAGTTCTATTAAAATGTCTTATCCACTCTTTGTGGCGTTTAGTACGAGAACTGTCTGAAGAAATTCTACAAGCATCAGAACACTGAGGTGCTGCTGTACCTGGCTCGGGCACTCTTCAAATGCGGGAAACTCCAGGAGTGCAAACAGACTCTGCTGAAGGTGAGATTTGTGTGAAACGAAACGTCTCTCATTCCTTTTAGTAACCCTATGGCTGGGCTTCATTTGCCTCAGCTTGTTTATGTGAGAGCAGGGTGACCCTTGTGTGAGTGTCCTGTTACTAGGGTTGTACAATTCTGTGAGCTTTCTATAAATTTCTGGGTTTTCCCGAAATCCCGGTTGGAGGATTCACGGAATCAGATGGGGAATAAACAGGAAATTCAATATCCTCCAACCAGGATTTCTGGGAAACCAGGGAATTTATTGAAAGTTCACGGAATTTTGCAACCCTACCTGTTACTCACTGATGGCTCCCGAGTGGCGCAGTGGTCTAACGCACTGCATCTCAGTGCTAGAGGCATCACTACAGACCCTGGTTCGACTCCAGGCTGTATCACAACTGGCCGTGACTGGGAGTTTCATATGGCGGCGCACAATTGGCCCAGCATCGTTAGGGTTTGGCCGGGGTAGGCCGTCATTGTAAATAAGAATTTGTTCTTAACTGACTTGCCTAGTTAAATGAAGAAAAAAAAAAGTGGCTGGCTGTGTCCCCAGGCGCGTCACGTGGCCCCCAGTGACACGGTGCTGATGTTCAACGTGGCCCTGGTGCTGCAGAGGCTGGCCACTCTGGTGCTGAAGGACGAGAAGAGTAACCTAAAGGCTGTACTCAGTGCTGTCAAAGAGCTGGAGCTGGCCCACCGGTACACCCTAAACTCACTTTAACACCTAAAATAATCCTTCACTTTTCTCAGCCTAATTCTGTCTTCTCTTTTTGTTTCAGGTATTTCAGCTACCTTGCCAAGGCTGGTGACAAGATGAGGTTCGACCTAGTGCTTGCCTCCACTGAGGGCAGGTCAGTTTGAACAAATATCTCCCCTCTAAAATCCAAATTCAGGCCAGTACTTACTTCATAGCCTTCAGTAAATCAATAAACCACTCTTAGCCAAAATTCAGATCATATCTCAGAGGAAATTAGAGGGATGACAGCTGAGCCCAGCTATCAGATGTCGGGCTAAGCCTGGATTTTGAGCTGTGTTTGTGTGGTGGCCGTTGCAGGCAATGCTCTGACCTGCTGAGTCAAGCCCAGTACCACGTGGCTCGGGCCAGGAAGCAGGACGAGGAGGAGAAGGAGATCCGGGCCAAGCAGGATCAGGAGAGGGACTTCCTGCGCCAACAGATGCATAAAGAACAGGTCTGTCTATGGCCTGGGATGTCACATCTCCACAAGTCCCTCATCCCTTTTATGTTGTACTTGTAAACCATAATGGATAAGAAATGTAAGTAAACAGACCTTACTTGAGCCTGTGATGTCTTGAAAACACTTTTCTTTGGTCCACTGTAAATGTATTCCTTTATAACAGTGTGACTAACCCACTGACCTTGTCTTCCTCCTGCCCCACCAGGAGGAGAAGAGAACCAAGCAGGAAGAGGATCAGAAGAAGCTGCTGGAGCAGAGAGCCATGTACGTGGAGAAGACCAAGGGTCTGCTCTCCTTCGCCGATGGAATGAAGGAGGAAAGGAAAGAGAAGAAGAAAGGTGGCGGCCGAGTGAGTGTAAATGTGTCGAGAACAGCTAGTGCAACGCGGAGGTTTGGGTTGATCAATCATTATCTCATGGCACATCAGATCGATATGAATCTCAAAGAAAGGCTCTAGGGTGCAGTGTGACTATATTGTTGTTTGTTTTGTTCTCCCCAGCGCAAGAAAGGGGGTGACTTTGATGAGTTTGTCAACGATGGCTCTGATGAGGACCTGCCAGTGAGAAGGAGGAAGAAGAGGAAGGGTGGCAGCGGGAGTGAGGAGGAGGGCCGCAAGAAGAGGAGGAGGTGAGACTGCTGTGGAAAGTGTTTTATTTGTAGTGACCGGTAGGAAAATGGCCCTGTGTGAGTGGCACTGTGACTGTGTATTTCAGACCCAACAAAGGGGGTGACGATGGCAGCGATGACGAGGAAGGAGGCTCACGGCCCAAAAAGCAACGCAAACCCAGAGCGGGCGGCAAGAAGTTCCAAAGGGTCAGTTAAATCTAGTTTGTTACTGTCTTTTTGTCTTTCTAATGGTATTTTCTTTTAACCCAAATGCCAGGCCTTAGGCCCAGAGTTGTAACAGTTCTGTTTTTGTCTAGGCCGAGCCTGTGCCACCGTCTCTCAAAGGCAAGATTAAGTCGAAGGCCATCATCTCATCCTCCGACTCTTCATCAGACGAGGATGGACTGAAAATTGCTGAAGACCGGTGAGGGCATAAACTCATTCGTACATAAAATGCTACATGAAAATACAACTCCGAAGGGTTTTGTGCCACTAATATATCATGATTCTTTGTCTGTTGACCACCCAGAAACCCCAGAGACAGTGTTTCAGGCTCTGATAATGAGGGCAGCCACAAGAAGCGCATCGCCTCCGACAGTGAGTCCAACGGGGGCCGGAACCGCTCTGGCAGCGAAGCTGGAAGCCCCCAGCGCTCCGGAAATTCGGGTAGCGACTCAGGCAGCGACCGTCCAGTGAAGAGGAAGAGAGTGCAGCAGCAGTCTGACTCAGAGCAGTCTGATAACGAGAGTAAGAGGAGCCGCTCTGTGTCGGAGAACGAGTCCCAGCCAGGCTCACCGGCCGCAGCCTCTGGCTCTGAAGCAGGCTCTCCGCCGGGCTCCCCGGCAGGCTCCCCACGCCGCTCCGACAATGGATCAGAACCAAGGGGCTCTGCCAACGAGGCCTCCAACCACGGCTCTGTCTCTGACAGCGACTGAGGCTTCAAACTCAGAACTGACTTTTTTCCTACTGAAAAAAAAGAAGTTATTTTGACATTGATTTTTGTAGAGGCTTTTTTGTTCCGTCTTGGTTTTTACCATGAAATTGAAATGAGCACATGCAGTGTAGCTTTGTAGCCCATAATGTGGGTTGTCTTTAATAGTTTCTGGTCACCAGACTGTTAAGACTTTTGCATTGATGCTGTACCTCATGTTTTTTTGTTTTGTTGATGATGGATGGGAAATGTGACTTGTAAGTATTCTGACAGCTATAACCCATATATTTTATATCTTAAAATGATTGGAAGAGGTGATGTCATGGAAAATTAGTAAATTGGCCCAGAGTTGGGACAAATTCTATGTAGATAATAAACAAACACAAAATAAACATGAGTTTTTTTTCTATTTCTGATGATGAAGCTGCTTGTATGACATTGGAAAACAACTTGACACGTATCTTCTGATTATGGGGTAATGTGTCGTAATTATTTTGGCTGCATTTGCCTTGTTTGTGTATCAACATGCCCTCTGCCATTCAGAAAAATCTTGTTAGTCATGTTGAGGTGAATAAAATGCCATATTACAAGTTCAGCTTCAATAGTGAGTGTATATATGTGCCATTTTTTTAAAATTATTGTCCTCTATATTGAGACAAGTAGTGCTAAGTAATCTGGCAGCAGGCCTAGGTGATGCAGTTGTAAATGAAATTATGGAGTTGAGACTCCGAATACATGGCCCCATTCCAGAGGTTCCACGGTGGGGTGGATGTCTGTGGCCAGCCTCTGGAACTGACAACACCAGATCAGGGTATGTCTGACGGGGCTGTCTGAAGAATGTATGTTGTAGAGCACGTGTTAAACTCGTTCCACGGAGGGGAGAGTATTTCCAGGTTTTCACTCTCTTGTACTTGATTAGTAATGAACTCCTCACTTGGTTGTCTAGGTCTTAATTGAAAGGAAAAAACATAAACTAGGCCGTCCATGGAATGAGTTTGACGCCTGTTTGTAGAAGTTTTCTCAGTTGTCACTGTTGGTAGCCTAAACATGGTTCTGAATATGGGTACCAGTGTAGTTCTGTTTGAAGTGCAGATGGGCTGCTTAATCTAAGAATAAAAGCTCATAAGGAAATGGGACTATAGAAGTAAAGTGAACAACTAGGCCTTGGCAATAGCCTAAAGTGCATTGCAAATACTCAACACAATTCTGGTGAATACTCCCAGCCTACTAAATACACTGATCCATTGCCTTATTTAGCTGTGGACACGCTGTACAACTGCTACTAATGGGCCTCATCTTCCCCTTGCAACCACTTACTGACGTGCAACATTTCTACAGTACTATATTTAAGCAATACGGGCCGAGTGGGTGTGGTATATAGCCAATATACCACGGCTAAGCACTGATGCAACGCAGAGTGCCTGGATACAGCCCTTGGCTGTGGTATATTGACCATATACCATAAACCCCAGAGGTCCCTTATTGCTATTATAGACTGGATACCAATGTAATTAGAGCAGTTAAAATAAATGTTTTGTCATACCCGTGGTATACGATCTGATATACATCTGTCGGCCAATCAGCATTCAGAGCTCAAACCACTCACTTTATGCCGTCACTGTCCTTTGCAACCTACTTCAATAAGAAAGTACGTTTCTCTCTAACCATAATTTCTTACAAGATGCATACCACGTGTGGGCACTGATGACCTTTGACATGTTCTCCAAAAGGATCAGTCCATTGCAATAAAACCTTTCAGTATGGGAATGGACCAATAAATAATGGTGTGACAATGTGCTATATTAAGGCAAGAATTCCTTCAAAATCTAAACAAAGTTAACTTCCATGGTAACAGGAATTTCTGTAATTGTTGGCCATTCCTCAGAGGCCTACCAAGAAACAGAGGAAGTGTTTGAGAGCTTGCCTTGGTCACTGGGGAGTTATACATAGCAACCATGCACCAATACAGTAGGTGCAGGATGTTATAAACCATATTAAATGGCCATGTTGCTGCTCTTGGGCTCACATTTACATGCCTGAATCTTGATTAAATATTACACAGGACAAGTCTAAGTGAACTCAGCGTTTAACTTTATTTGAAAGTTAAGCAATAGTGGTACACAATAACATTCTTAGCACTTACAGAACCTTACAGTAACACTTATAGAAAGTTGTACAGTACAGATGTATACTGCATGATTTCATCAGATCATAAGTTGAGATTATTTTTTTAATCATGATAAAAACAATCAATAAATATCTGGATCAGACATTATGGCAAACAGGCTTAAAATTTTCACACGAGGGGGGCAGAGAAAGTGTAACAAAATCTAAATAATTTCTCATGTTAACTTTATTCACCAATAAAACATGTTGCACTTCTGTGTAGTTTGAAAATTGTTGCATGAGAACAGACCAAGTGTGAGTTGGTTTTCCATGGCCCAATGCCCCGGGTGGGTAATTTGCACATTTTTAGACCATTCCATTGGGCACCGAGCCATGCAAAACCAACTCACCCATTGTTTGGTAGTTCCCTGTAAAGAAATCAGAATTCAAGTATCACAATGTTTGACAGATACAGAAGGGGGGGGGGGGGGGGGGTTACACAGCAACGAGGGTTGATAAATTAACAAGGCCGCATAATTTCATCTCCCAGGTGATGTGACATACATCCATCCACCAAAGCACTTAAAAAAAAGGTCTGAATTTGAATTCTTACAATCACGATATTATTGTGCAAGTAAAACCATTTGTTTTTTATTACAGACGTGTGCATTAGTCCAGACTAAGTGTTTACATTTGAAATGGAGACATTATGTAATTCAAACCCAGCACATGAAGCCCATAATGGAGGAGGTAGAAACACAAGCAAATAAAACCATTAAATGTTATGGTAACCAATGATAACAGTTGAGGATTCTTTGTAACAATCAAGGGATGAGTGAATATTGCAACGACTCATGTATGACGTTGAGCAAAGTGCATCTCTACAGTGTTGCTAATTGGTTAACAAACAAAAAAAGCATAGAATTCAGCAGGAGGAACAAGGCCCTTGCAATTGTCTTGAAGAATAACAAAGGTCTAGATTCAAAGCAGCTAACACCATTGATCTTAAAAGGGGCTCTTAAAAACAGATGGTCAACCATTATTACGCTTAAGCGCTAGAAAAGAGCCAAAAAAATAAATAAACATGCATTGGCTTAACATGGCCAAAAACTTGATAGCGGAATGAAGTGTTGCAATGGTTAGGTATGCATATCATATTGGGACAGGGGAGATGGGAACAAAAAAACAGTATCAATAGCATTTTTGCACCATAAGGCTTTTGGCTGGATCTTCAGTCAGCTTCCTCCTCAGACTCCTCTTCCTCAGCAGTCTCCAGCCAGGTCAGCCACTGGTTCACCTTCACAGGGAACATACCATGAGCCCAAGACAGAGATACACCACAGACATGGGTAATACATTTCTGGTCTAATAAAAAAAGCCAGTTTATTATGCACCTGCAATGGTGTGAGTTGCAATACAAATTGTCTGGGAGTAGAAATCAAATTACGGGCCTCCCGGGTGGGGCAGTGGTCTAAGGCACTACATCGCAGTGCTAACTGCGCCACCAGAGTCTCCGGGTTCGCCCCCAGGCTCTGTCGCAGCCGGCCGCGACCGGGAGGTCCGTGGGGCGACGCACAATTGGGCTAGCGTCGTCCGGGATAGGGAGGGTTTGCCCGGTAGGGATTTCCTTGTCTCATCGCGCTCCAGCGACTCCTGTGGCGGGCTCCTGTGGCGGGCTGTGCGCGCTAACCAAAGGGGCCTGGTGCACGGTGTTTCCTCCGACACATTGGTGTGGCTGGCTTCCGGGTTGGAGGCGCGCTGTGTTAAAGAAGCAGTGCGGCTTGGTTGGGTTGTGCCTCGGAGGACGCATGGCTTTCGACCTTCGTCTCTCCCGAGCCCGTACGGGAGTTGTAGCGATGTGACAAGATAGTAATTACTAGCGATTGGATACCACGAAAATTGGGGAGAAAAGGGGATACAAAGAAATTGAAAAAAAAAGAAAAAAAAGAAAGAAATCAAATTACCTGGAATAATGCTTTTCCCTTTCCAGGAAACTCTTGAGTTATGTCTTCTTTCCATGCAAGGAAGGCTTCTTCTTCAATGATTTCCATATCGTAGAAGTGGACAAAATAGCGCAGTAACATGCCTAGACAACAAAAATCTGTATTTAAAAAAAAAACTGTTTGAACAAAAACCCTTAGGCAAATGTGTTTGCATAGCAATAATTTGACCCTGTGACCTGTACGTACCTTTAGGGAAAGCTTTAGCGTTGCAGTGGACCTGCAGTGCATAGAGGGCACTGACTTGCAGGTCCTGGTGATCATGCAGGAACTTCTGCATCACTGGCTTGAAGGCCAGCAGCAGCTGCTTCTCCTGGTCCAGCTGTTCTTTAGTGGGGGCTGATAACTGGTCTTCTTCCTCACTGGCATTTATCTCTTGGGCAATGTACTGCAAGAAACTGGAGGGGGGAAGAGCAGAATTCAGACAGTCTTAACATAAGTCATTTCAAGATGCATAACCACAGAACTCTGCAATGTGGGCATTAGCCCTTTCCCCATACCTGGTCATGAGGATGTTGACGAAGCCCTTGTCAGTGTGGAGCTTAGGGGAGATGTTGTCCTTGATCCACTTGTAGATGGACTGGGGAGAGGGGTCTGCTTTGATCTGCTTCAGCAGTTCCTTTTCCAGCTTCATTAGTGGGAATAAGAAGCTCAGGCCTTTGCCCTCCAAGATCTCTAGCATGCGATCTTTGTTTTGGTCGATTTCTGCAGATGTGAGTTTTGGCAAATGTCAAAATCACAACAATCATGTTCAAATGTGAAAACTTGATAACTTTCTAGGATAAGTGTTTAGGAGATGTTAACATACCAGGCAGCATCTTCTGCATGTTGACCTTGCTTTGCTGGAATAGATCAGTGAGCCACTCTCGATCCTTCAGCTTGGCAGTCTGTTGCAGACAAAGCAGGAAGAGGGGAAAGTGGGTGCCATTCTCCAGAGGGTGGGCCAGCTCATCCATGCTCACCAGGTCTGCGATGATGGCTCGAGCCGCAAACTGGGCCAGGTAGGACTTCACCAGAGGAACGTCCACTTCGATCTTGGGACACTGGTCCAGAACACTGAGGAAAGCCTGTAAAAAAGTACACAAAGGCATGTGGTGAGTAAATTCACTGAACAGTAGAACCTTTGATATCTTACAACAAAAGCTCTTTGCCATGACTGGAAGACTGACCCGCATGAAGCTCTCCCCGGTAACAAGGCCCTCTGTGCGGAGTGTGTGGATCAAGGTGCTGGCATGCTCCTTGTCTTCGTCTGGGCAGTCAAGAGAACAGATCACGATCTTGCTCAACATCTCAGGCAGGAAGTGTTTGGGAGCCTTCATCTCTCTTACACAGTTCACAGCTTCATCAATGTTTTTGCTGTTCAGGTAATCGGTCACTATGGTCTCCTGATAAGATATAATATGGACAAAGATTGTTAAGTTTCACTTTTTTTTCTCTCTATGGGGCAAAAAGTATAACTTGAGGGAGTGCCTGAGATAGTAAAGTGGAACATACGGTCATCTTAAGCAACTCTTCCTTTGCAGGAGGCGGTTTCTTGGTGGTCTTTGGAGGTTTTTCCTGAATTGGAGGAGGGTTGGTTTTCAGACCAAGCAGAGGAGGCTGAGGAATGATAAGACCGTTTAGAGTGGGCACAGACTTTAGATAAGCATCATCTCCAGCTTAATAATATAAAAAAAGCAGTATGCATGTTTGTCTTTACCTGTCCCAGTGGTGGTGTTTGAGTGTGTGGAGGTTGAGCACTTGGAGGAATCATTGTTGGTATCTGTGGCTGCAACTTTGGCACTTGGTTTGTATTGAGAAGGAATGACTGTGCCGGCCTTAGACTGATCTAAGAAGGAGAATAGAGGGTATTATGCATCGTTCTCATCTCTTGCATTAAAGTGTTTTGGCTTATTGCCTGTGCAAACGGTGGTTTAAAAGAGTGGGTATCTACCAGGTGTTGTACCTCATCAGCGTTGAGCGATCCTTTCTTGATGAAACGCGGTGCCATGTCCTTAGACTGAGCCTGCTGTTGCTGGTTCTGGAAAATTTGATTCTGCCCCTGAGAAAATATTTGAAATTACTTTGGATGCAATGCCATATCCATCAAGATTTGAGCAGTTAAAGAATACTAAAAAGCTACTGCTTTTAGTAAAGGGTGCAACTTTCACCTGGTTAGTTTTGATGAAGGGCTTGCCTCCCATCTCAAACTGAGACTGGGTAGCAGGGGCTGTGTGCCCACTGTGGCCGTTGAAGAGTGGGTTGGTGCGGTGACGGCCCATGGTGGGCGAATACCGGTCCTGAATCACTCCAGGACCTGTGCCGATCCCACTCCCTAGTGCCAGGACACACATGTTAAACGTTGGACAGCAGGACTCGAGATGGACAGCAAAACTCAAACTACTCAAGAGAGTCAGTCATGGATTTACCTGGCATCTGTCCAAACATATCCGCCAACCCTCCAAGAGTTTCCCTGTCAAGTTTCATCCTAGGCATGAAGGGCCCCTCCAAAAAGAAGTCAGTCCTCATTCCCTGGGCCATTGGTGGAATAAAAACACCCAAATCCTGCAAGACAAAGCAAACGTGTATTAAGACAAGCCGTGGCAATACAGATTCATAAGATTTAGCTGCACTTAATAAAGAATGGTTAACTAACTTTTACTGCTTCCTGACGAATCTGGTTAATCGTCTTCGGCCCATTATCGATAAAAGCTTTGCGAGCCACCCAATTGTTCTCTCGCAACTCCACTGAATCCTGCACCAGGAAACGAATCCTTGCCGGCAAGTCCTTGTTGTTCATTAAGGATTTCATACGGCCAAAGTACTGATCCATTAAAGACTGCAAGAGAAACAAAATTAGCCACGCCCAAATGGAAAATATTAAGATAGTAAATAAAATGACTCGAGTATATGCTTACCCTAGCCTTTTCATGATCGAGTCTAGGCCCCACTGTTCTCATTATCTGACAGAGGCACTCCAAATCTTCCCCCATATCCTTAAGTTGGACTCTCTTCTTCTTTTCCAAAAGCTGAAATAAAGACAAAAGAATTGTTAACATGCATTTCAAATGGTTTAACAATGTAAAAACAGTTCTTATATATTCAACTTACTGTTTTGATGCACTTATGAAGGATAGATTCATGGATAAGATCAAGTTTGCCAAGTTCCCCAATGAATTTGATATTGCCCAGCATCTTAAACTTGGCAATGGCATGCTGCTCCTCTTCCTCAGAGGTAAGAGGGTTGTCATGTTTGTCATAGACTGAGGGAATAGAAAAGAGCAAAGGTTAACACAATCAACCACACAGGGCACAGAAAATATACACATTTTTCAAATGTTCACTCACTTTCAACATTTTTGGCACGGTTCTCAAATTCATCTTGAAGCTTAGAAATCAAAAGTCTCCTGAATGTCTGCAACACACATTGTTGCGAAATGAAAAGATTAGAAGGGAAAAAACACCAAAACGGGATTCATCAATGTTGTTTAAACCCCCATGATACCATTGTCTATAATGGTAGTAATCAATCTGTGATGAGGATGACAACGATGCTTACGGTGCTTTGTTTTTGTGACGTTTGGATCTCTGGCGATGGGCCGTCAAAGTTCGGTGCGTCCTCTGCCAAGCGCAGACATAGCTGAGCATAAAGCGAGCTATACTTGGGCTCTTCGAGGGCTTTGTCAACAATCTGTTTGAAATGGGGTGACCGCACACTTAACAATATAGCCATTTTCCACTCAATCAATAATAAACATTAATGCACACAGAATTGAATGCTAATAGATTTTAAATTACCAGCAAGATCACTCCTTTTAGGACGAGTTTTGAATCTACGCCCACATTCAGGAGCTCAAGGCATAGCTTGTCAAACTTCTCAGGGGTCAGTTTATTAAGTATGCTGAGGATAGAAAGAATAGGAAACATGAAAAATACTGCATTCTGAAGACAAGGCATTATCTGGTTTTAGAAAACAGCACCACTAACACACATTCACTGAAATCAGCTGACTTGAAAGTCATTTCTGTCATTTCTGATGGATTTAAAAAAAAAAAAAGCAATGGGAAGCAACCAGATTCAAGTTGGCAAACAGCCTACAAGATTACATTTTTATTTGAATCTAATTTGTGTAGCCACAATTTATTAGGGGATACATACCCTCTCACTTTCCTGAAGATTGCATCATGTCGTTCTTTTTCGTTGGAGGCATTGGCATCTCGTCTAGTGCTTCGTGAAGGAACCCATCTCTGAACGCTAGATCCTGGGGCTTTCCCCAGGAACTCGCTGCAATTAACAGCATTAGTGACATCTGAAGTAAGATTGTTTGGAGTAACATTTAGTTTTAGTAAAATGGCTTGAATAGTACCTGTTGCCGACAGTCTTGGGATGGTACTGAGAGGCACCCCTACCTCCTCCCCCACCCGAAGAAGCACTGTGGAACAAATATGATTTACTTGCAGAATAACGTGAACAAAAGAACATAGCTAGGACTATTAAAGCTATAATCTATTCTACACTATGAGGGATATCAGTAGGAAGTGAAACAACGACCTATGAGGACTAAATTGCATTTAGACTGAAATAAGTTACAATCTTACCTGAAACGAGAAGCACCCCCTTCAGCAATCACACTCTCCACTTTGGCGGCTTGACAACGATGAATTCCCGAAAATATTAATATTCAAAGGGTGGGGGTAGGCAAAAGCGACCTTTAGAAAGAAAAGCCTTTTAGAGTACAAAGTAGATTAATACATTGACGCATGGCATACACTTCCTGCTAAAGCTCAGAGTTAGCTAGCTAGTTTCACTCGCAGCTAACGTTACACATCCTTTGTTGTAAATGCATAGTAGCTAACGTTAGCTAACTAACGTTACTGTAGTAGCCCGTTTGACTCATTTAACTAACTAAACAACATGGCAAGGACGTTGTAATGCTGAGATTCCGAATCCATGGCATGTTTAGCCATCCATGTCTGTTTTGATCAATAAATTGATCACTGTTTTGGTATCAATTTACTAATAATTACGTTAGCTAACAAGCTAGATAATTAATGTTACCGGTAACTAGCTCATCATTTCCTCTCTGCCTGTTGGTTGAGGTGGACTAGTTAGCTACGTTAGCTGGCTAACTAGTTAGTAAGCAGTCACTTTCAACATTTCAACATCATTATTGTCAGCGGTCTTGTGATACGATATCAACATTTACAAAGCTTATTGGCTAACGTTAGCTGTCATCATTAACAGTTAAATGAAAATAACAATATGCCGGTTCTGTGGCAAGCGCTTAATATTAGTAGTATTTTACCAATGGCAAGACTCAATTTTCTGCTAATGTGTCGTGTTAAACTGCTAGTTAGGTTATAGACTGCTATCCAGTTAGCATACGCAGGAAACGCCACATCGGAAAGCTAACTAGGCTAACAATCGGACGCCATTTTACAACAGTTAAACGGCCAGCTAGCCAAACCTAAAGTTAAACAATGACTAGATTTAACGATCATACCTTCACCGAAGGAACGTCAGTTTTGTAGTTTGTGTGGTTCCAAATGTGAGAAATAAAAAAGAAAGAAGGAAGGACCCTGTTTGGTCGTGATTAATTAACTGGAAATACTGAAATAAAAAGCAGTGCGTTCCAGGACCAGACCTCGCACCGGTGAGAAGAACGCTGACTGTAATCTACGTCATGCGTTGATGGGACTGCCAGCCTTTGTATCACACATAAAACAGAATCAAACACCCCCCTCTCCAAGCGCCCCTACATATTTAAAAAAAAATCCCTAAATAAAAAATGTAACGTCAGTTTACTGGGGGAAATAAACGCAAGATGTATGTATGTGTTCTATTCCTGGACTGAATGCATAAACTGCATTATCTCTCAATTGTTATAAAGCCTTTTATCTAATTCTTTTTTATCCGTTATATCAGAGGTTACTGTCTGTTTTTTCCATTCTATATATTTGTGCCTGAGCTATTGTAAATGTGAGTTTATGTTTTTATATCATTATTAGTTGCATATCTGGATACAAAAAAACATATGTGGTGTTCTCCTATGGTAAAACCCCTCTTTTCCAGTTTCTGTAAAGCCATGGGTAGTATGTGTCTCATTGGCACGATTATCAGAGAGCCAAAGTGCACAGGATGTGGACCCAGACAATGTGGTCATTTGCCAGTACAGTACATTGATTGACTGGGGGTCCGGTGCCTCCAGGCAGTATGTTTAGGTATAGGAGGCTCACTGACACATCTCTGATAAAGTGAAAGAGAATACTGGTTTCATGTAGCCTATTGTTGTGAGTTCTTAGGGATTAAACTTGATTCAGTGGGCTATTTTACGATTGTCCTGACTTTCAGTATTCTCATTCAGAGATTTCAAAACATTAACACTATTTGATTTACAGTTCAGTGTAGTGTACAGAACGTTCTGCTCTGAGATTTCACATGGTCATGATGAACTGAGATGATGGCCAGACTATGTTGCTGAAAGAAGTTCCTGGAACTTGCTTTTTGTGACACTATTGCTTGTTGACACTTTTGATCAAAATGCTCATAAGGTCATGTTAAGTCAGATCCTCATGCCTCTGGTAAATGGCTACCAGTGCTCAGGTATCTTTTTCTACCACCCACACCATACATACAATACAGATCCTGACTTATTCACTGGTTGTACCTCAAAACCCTCCACCAGCAGCTGAAACTTTAATCAATCTTTCTCTTGTCTATGTGTCTATTGGTTTTATGTACTGTTTTGTGTTTGTCAAGGTTTACTAGATTACATCATGGTCGGTTAGAACTTTAAGCACTATATGTAAGCACTGTTTTCTAAACAACTGGGCATAGACGTCAATTCAACGGCCATTTCACCTTGGTTGCATGTAATTTCATTGAAATGACATTGAAACAATGTTGATTCAACCAGTGTGTGCCCAGTGAGATGGAGCATAGCCCTAAATAAAGGTTGAATTATCAAGGAAGTGAGCATTGTGTTTCTCCCAAGTATATTTCCGTTTGGAAGAAGAGGTTCTTGAGGCCGGCATGACTCAAGGCTAGACACATTCCATTCTGCCAGTCTGTACCTGTCGGTCTCTCTTGTAGTGTGTCATCAGCCCAGCCCATTGTCTGCCATAGTAGACATTAGGAAATGCCAGGATGGAATACACAGACACTGATAGATACATTTAAGTTTTCCTATGCTTACTGGCAACCATTAACATTGTACAGGAAGCTGTTTTTACTACATACAGTTGAAGTCGGAAGTTTACATACACCTTTGCCAAATACATTTAAACTCAGTTTTTCACAATTCCTGACATTTAATCCTCGTAAAAATTCCCTGTCTTAGGTCAGTTAGGATCACAACTTTATTTTAAGAATGTGAAATGTCAGAATAATAGTAGAGAGAATTATTTATTTCAGATGTATTTTTTTCATCACATTCCCAGTGGGTCAGAAGTTTACATACACCCAATTAGTATTTGGTAGCATTGCCTTTAAATTGTTTAACTTGGGTCAAACGTTTCAAGTAGCCTTCCACAAGCTTCCCACAATAAGTTGGGTGAATTTTGTCCCATTCCTCCTGACAGAGCTGGTGTAACTGAGTCAGGTTTGTAGGCCTCCTTGCTCGCACACACTTTTTCTGTTCTGTCAACAAATTTTCTATAGGATTGAGGTCAGGGCTTTGTGATGGCCACTCCAAAACCTTGACTTTGCTGTCCTTAAGCCATTTTGCCACAACTTTGGAAGTATGCTTGGGGTCATTATCCATTTGCGACCAAGCTTTAACTTCCTGACGGATGTCTTGAGATGTTGCTTCAATATATCCACATCATTTCCCTTCTCATGATGCCATCTATTTTGTGAAGTGCACCAGTCCCTCCTGCAGCAAAGCACCCCCATAACATGATGCTGCCACCCCCGTGCTTCACGCTTGGGATGGGGTTCTTCGGCTTGCAAGCCTCCCCGTTTTTCCTCCATACATAATGATGGTCATTATGGCCAAACAGTTCTGTTTTTGTTTCATCAGACCAGAGGACATTTCTCCAAAAAGTACGATCTTTGTCCCTATGTGCAGTTGCAAACCATAGTCTGGCTTTTTTTATGGCTCGTTTGGAGCAGTGGCTTCTTCCTTACTGAGCGGCCTTTCAGGTTATGTCGATATAGGACTCGTTTTACTGTGGATATTGATACTTTGTACCGGTTTCCTCCAGCATGTTAACATGGTCCTTTGCTGTTGTTCTGGGATTGACTTGCACTTTTCGCACCAAAGTACGTTAATCTCTAGGAGACAGAACGCGTCTCCTTCCTGAGCGGTATGATGGCTGCGTGGTGTTTATACTTGCGTACTATTGTTTGTACAGATGAATGTGGTACCTTCAGGTGTTTGGAAATTGCTCCCAAGGATGAACCAGACTTGTGGAGGTCTACAATGTTTTTTCTGAGGTCTTGGCTGATTTCTTTTGGTTTTCCCATGATGTCAAGCAAAGAGGCACTGAGTTTGAAGGTGGGCCTTGAAATACATCCACAGGTACACCTCCAATTGATTCAAATGATGTCAATTAGCCTATCAGAAGCTTCTAAAGCCATTACATCATTTTATGGAATTTTTCAAGCTGTTTTAAGGCACAGTCAACTTAGTGTATGTAAACTTCTGACCCACTGGAATTGTGATACAGTGAATTATAAGTGAAATAATATGTCTGTAAACAATTGTTGGAAAAATTACTTGTGTCATGCACAAAGTAAATGTCCTAACCGACTTGCCAAAACTATAGTTTGTTAACAAGGAATTTGTGGAGTGGTTGAAAAATGAGTTTTAATGACTCCAACCTATGTATATGTAAACTTCCAACTTCAACTGTATATTCTGCTAAACGAGCATGTCTATTGAAGTAATAACATCAAGTACACTGCTCAAAAAAATAAAGGGAACACTTAAACAACACAATTTAACTCCAAGTCAATCACACTTCTGTGAAATCAAACTGTCCACTTAGGAAGCAACACTGATTGCATTAAATTTCACATGCTGTTGTGCAAATGGAATAGACAAAAGGTGGAAATTGTAGGCAATTAGCAAGACACCCCCAAAAAAGGAGTGATTCTGCAGGTGGTGATCACAGACCACTTCTCAGTTCCTATGCTTCCTGGCTGATGTTTTGGTCACTTTTGAATGCTGGCGGTGCTCTCACTCTAGTGGTAGCATGAGACGGAGTCTACAACCCACACAAGTGGCTCAGGTAGTGCAGTTCATCCAGGATGGCACATCAATGCGAGCTGTGGCAAAAAGGTTTGCTGTGTCTGTCAGCGTAGTGTCCAGAGCATGGAGGCGCTACCAGGAGACAGGCCAGTACATCAGGAGACGTGGAGGAGGCCGTAGGAGGGCAACAACCCAGCAGCAGGGCCGCTACCATCGCCTTTGTGCAAGGAGGTGCACTGCCAGAGCCCTGCAAAATGACCTCCAGCAGGCCACAAATGTGCATGTGTCAGCATATGGTCTCACAAGGGGTCTGAGGATCTCATCTCGGTACCTATTGGCAGTCAGGCTACCTCTGGCGAGCACATGGAGGGCTGTGCGGCCCCACAAAGAAATGCCACCCCACACCATGACTGACCCATCGCCAAACCGGTCATGCTGGAGGATGTTGCAGGCAGCAGAACGTTCTCCACGGCGTCTCCAGACTCTGTCACGTCTGTCACATGTGCTCATGTGCTTTCATCTGTGAAGAGCATAGGGCGCCAGTGGCGAATTTGCCAATCTTGGTGTTCTCTGGCAAATGCCAAACGTCCTGCACGGTGTTGGGCTGTAAGCACAACCCCCACCTGTGGACGTCGGGCCCTCATACCACCCTCATGGAGTCTGTTTCTGACCGTTTGAGCAGACACATGCACATTTGTGGCTTGCTGGAGGTCATTTTTCAGGGCGCTGGCAGTGCACCTCCTTACACAAAGGCGGAGGTAGCGGTCCTGCTGCTGGGTTGTTGCCCTCCTACGGCCTCCCCCACGTCTCCTGATGTACTAGCCTGTCTCCTTGTAGCGCCTCCATGCTCTGGACACTACGCTGACAGACACAGCAAACCTTCTTGCCACAGCTCGCATTGATGTGCCATCCTGGATGAACTGCACTACCTGAGCCACTTGTGTGGGTTGTAGACTCCGTCTCATGCTACCACTAGAGTGAGAGCACCGCCAGCATTCAAAAGTGACCAAAACATCAGCCAGGAAGCATAGGAACTGAGAAGTGGTCTGTGATCACCACCTGCAGAATCACTCCTTTTTTGGGGGTGTCTTGCTAATTGCCTACAATTTCCACCTTTTGTCTATTCCATTTGCACAACAGCATGTGAAATTTATTGCAATCAGTGTTGCTTCCTAAGTGGACAGTTTGATTTCACAGAAGTGTGATTGACTTGGAGTTGCATTGTGTTGTTTAAGTGTTCCCTTTATTTTTTTGAGCAGTGTATTAAGTATGGGGCTGCAGGTAGCCTAGTGGGTAGACCGTTGGGAAAGTAACCAAAAGGTTGCTGGATTGAATCTCTGAGCTGACAAGGTAAAAATATGTTGTTCTGCCCTTAAACAAAGCATTGTAGACTGTCATTGTAAATAAACATTTGTTCTTAAATGACTTGCCTAGTTAAATAAAGGTACAATTTAAAAAAGAATTCTGAAATGTATGTTGGACCAGAAAACCTTGACACAGTACCTGGAGGCTCTGGGGAAATGAAATCAGTTTAATCAGAGATTGTCTATGAATTATATCCACGCTGACAGACTTGCTTGACATCTGCCAAGTTTTTCTATTTCCCTCTCTGATGAAAAGCCCATTATCTCCAGTCTTGATAGATCCCTCAATGGAAGCACAATATTGTCATCAAGGTTGGGTAGGTTACTTTCTAAATGTAATCTGTTATAGTTACTAGTTACCTGTCCAAAATTGTAATCAATAAGGTAACTTTTGGATTACCCAAAATCAGTAATATTATCTTTTGGATTACTTTCCCCTTAAGAGGCATTAGAAGAAGACAAAAAGGATCCGTCAAACACATTTGGTTTGTGATCATATTGGTCTCTGACTTGTGGTCAGACTTGCTCAGGTGGGACAAACTTAAACTTGCATCTGTTTTCAATGCTGAATTGAATGCCATTGTAATGCCCTGGGTGTCGTGGATGCAAAGAGTCAAACGCAGGAGACAGAGTTCAGAGTAGCGTTCCAAATTTAATTCCCCACACGGGTGAACACACGACGCTCCTCTAAACCAAATGCTTCACCACAAGCAAAGTGAGAAACACGAAATAAACATAAACCAACGAACACGTATCCTGACACACAAACATGTACAGACTGTACACACAACAATCCCGCACACCCAGCAGGCCGGGCTGCTGGGTAATAAAGCCCCACAAATTACCCTAACCACAAACAGGTGTCAATAATCAACAAAAAGGGAGGGGGAGGAAAAGTCAGTAGCAGCTAGTAGGCCGGTGACGACGACCTCCGAGCACCACCCGAACAGGAAGGGGAGCCACCTTCGGTGGGAGTCGTTACAGCCATTAAGAAAACAGAAAGGTGTCATAATGTTTTTACTTTGCTGAAAACATCCTTTCTGAATTTAAAAGTAATCCAATAAGTAATAATTTAGTTTTTCAAAAGTATCTGTAATCTGACTACAACATTTTTGGTGGTAACGTAACTGATTACAGTTACAGTTTTTTGTCATCAGATTACATGAGCATTGTGAGCTAATGCTATTTTGAAGGAATTCTTGTACTTCATTTTTTTTTATTTATTCAAGACAATGACCAATCAACATCACATGAACACTTAGAGTACCTTTCAAATTCTATGGTCAACAGACTCGAGATTCCTTTGTCAATGTGGAAGCTGGCTGGTTCATGGTCAGTTCTTATTACCCACTCAAATCCTTTTCTTTATCTCTCATTGTGGAGGTATAGACTTTCCCTCACATTTCTACAGGCAGCTGTGTGACTGTAAGGCTTTCTTAAATCATTAATCACAGAGAAATAGACCAGCTTTCTGGCTTTCAGCGCCCACTGCTACTAATAAGGCCCAAAGTAATGCCATCAGAAGGCCATTTGTATGAGCTTGTTGTAAGCGAGTTTACAGTAGGCCCTATGTATGTAGTGTTTGTGTGCGCCAGTGCCTATGCTAATGTGTGTGAGTAGCAGCAGGTTTTAGTTTGGGGTCTTCAATATACAGTAGCGATTTACAGTACGAGAACTGCCTTGCTGCCCTCTTTTATATGCATTTGTCATTTTAACAGTGCTTACGTATCATCAAATATATTACTATCTGTGACTTTTCCTAGTGCGTTGTCATTTCAGTTTCATATGCAACCTCCCACATTATACGGACTTGCCTAGTTAAATAAAGGTTGAATAGAAAAGTGCTCAGCACTTAGCAGCTCTAATAATTTCCCTCACACATTGCTGCCTTGACGGTTTTGGACCCTAATGGGAGACTTAAATGATCCTACAGTGTATTTATATTTTCACATTATAGACTCTCATTGCAATACGCCCCATGCAGGAAGGCCAGGGCCCAGCACTTAGTAGCTCTAGTAATTTCACTCACACATTGCTGCCTGACAGTTTTGGACCCTAAAGGGTGATGTATGTGATCATACAGTGTATTTATGTTTTAACATTATAGACTATCATTGCAATACCCCCAATTTAAACAAGTTATTCATGATAGTTCATTTAACCTTTATTTAACTAGGCAAGTCAGTTAAGAACAAATTCTTATTTACAAAACTGGACGACGCTGGGCCAGTTATGCGCCGCCCTATGGGACTCCCAATCACGGCCGGTTGTGATACAGCCTAGATTCGAACCAGGGTGTCTGTGTTGATGCCTCAAGCACTGAGATGCAGTGCCTTAGACCTTCATACATGAATCCTGACTAGCAATATGATAGGAATCTCACAAATGCAAATGTCCTAGCAACATTCACCAAATATAAATGGGATAGAGAAAAAAGAAAGACAAATGGAAGTCTATTCAATGCATATCTCCAATGAAGAATACAGCATAAGCATAGCAAAGGTGAGTTTAGAAATGTAGAAATATTTATGAATCATAAATGATAGGTAACATCAAATCTTACCTGTAGTAATATTTATCTGAGCTTCTATGTCTGTTAGAATGTTAGGCTATCAGTACTCAATATTTCTGATAGGCTATCAGTACTCAATATTTCTGATAGGCTATCAGTACTCAATATTTCTGATAGGCTATCAGTACTCAATATTTCTGTGAAGGACTCATATTATTTACTTGCTCTATTACAAATGACCAGTAGATGGTAGTGACGAGCTCTTTATAATTTGGAGCCTCTGCTAGTTTCTCTTCTCTACCTCACATGCACACAGAGTGTTCATAACAAGCTGCATGATGTGCCAGGAATCCAGCCTAACTCTTTGAGTGACTAAGTAGATCACCTATTTATAGAATTGTCCGTTTTTTACTAGTTGTTTAGTCAAGTGACGAAACAAACGGTCTGATTAAATCCTAGTGTAAAGTGAACTAATGATACCCCAGTGTGGTTCATTGGGGATGGAGTGTTTGAGTGTTGCAGTATGGTACCGCTTTTGAAGAGAGAGGCACACTGGTTGATGACTGATAGGCAGACTCACTGACAAGCTGCACTCTGAGAGATGGAGGTCCAGCCTCGACAGTAATGGCCTGTCAACCACCGGACAGAGTGACCCATCTTACCCCAGTCTCACTACACTTACATCCCCCTAAAGTTATTAATCTGTGAAAAACTCACTTCTCCCAATATTTAGGTTCAATAGCCCTTGAGGTTGTCATCATATTTCAGAGGGAATCGCTGCAAATTCTGAAATGATCCATGATCTGTGAGTAATAAGCAAACAACATTTTCTGTTTATGTATAGTTGACTGTATCCAAGAATTAGAAACACTGTAAAGCCAGCTGATGTGAATGGTTGATTCCCAGCTGTGTTGGAACGAAAAACGGAGCTCCAAATGTTGCATAATATTGATTAATTTCAATCAAATCATAATGAGAGTGCTCGTGTAATCATTTCATGGGTAAAGAGCAAGGTACTTTTAGTTTATCTGTAGTCCTGATACCCAGGAGTGGCAAGAAAGTTTACAGACAGACAAAAACCTTGACCCTACTCAAATGAGCCACTGTTATGTCACTGTATAATATTCCCAACCAAATCCCTCAGGCTTAGTGAGACAAATGGCCGTCATGACTTTGGCATGCAGGGAGGTGTCCTGTCAGGACTGAGCGATGTGGGGGCTTTATCTCCCAATCTGATACACACTATGAATTAAAGCCTGATTAAAGGACTGGCCTATCTAAACCGGCCAAGCCACCTGGGCCAGCTGGCCAAAGAAGAGAAAAGACACAGGGTAAGGAGTATTTCATTGTAAAACATTTAAACATAGAATGTGGTCGTAATACAGTCAGTCATGTGTTATAGGCTAGATTGGTAGATTTGCAGTACTGTTTTCTTGATTCCCTTTCAATGTTAAGATGGACTTCATTGTCTTTAGAACTTATAGAGATGCTGACATGAAGAGAAATGTGTCCACCATCTCTGTCCACCAGAACTCAATACTTGGCCATCAAGTGGTGTTTGATGGATATTAGCTGTGGACTGAATCTTATGACAGACCCTAAACTCTAGGTATTGATCGAGAGAGGGCTTGCAGCCGTGTGTGGAATACTGAGACTGGAAGCAGTCTCACTCACTGACTGAACATACTGTACTGTACTTTATTTTGATTGTGTGTGATGCGTGATTTTTAGTCATATTCAGATTATTCATATTCAAATGAATACTGCAGTCATGCAGCAGTGACGTTCTCAGGGTTTATCCTGACCGTTTTTCGTGTTTCGGAATAGAAATGCATATGCTCTTCTTGTTGAGAGCAGTACAGCTGTTCATAGCACACTATTTCAATAAATGCTTTCTCGCTACACTCACTATCGTATGTGCTTTGTGTTTAACATGCGATGTGAAAACATTTACAAATGTTTGAGCACAGACCAAGTAAATATGTTTATCTGAATTTAAAATCCACAATGAAGTCTGGGACATCCTCACTGGAGAGAGTTATGCTGGGGTTTTCAATAGGTGGCCTTGGACGAAGATTTAAAAAGGGCTGTCGAGGCTTGGTGAGGCATTGTCTGAGGCATGAAGAATGCAGGCACACACAGTAGAGAATTGAAATGAAATGCTTGTGTGTGATGGCACCAATTTTCAGTTCAAGTGAAGAACAGTTCAAGTGAAGAACAGCTCAAAGATGATTCTGGGTGTCTCCATCATTTTGGAAAAGTCCATAGAAAGTTACACTCAGTTCCTATGTTGCTCGTTATGAATGAAGTGTCAAGCCTGTCAGCTCAGAGATGTTCAACACCCAGCAAAGGCTGAATTTACAGTGGGCTTTCAGGAGATTTATCAAATACAGTGCATCCTTGATGTGATGATTTCATGGTTGTTTGTGGTTGGAATCTTCAGGGACAAAATGTAAACATTTTAGCATTGACAAATATGATAAATCTATGTATTGACAGTCATATATCTTATATCCATTGATTTTTTTTGGACTAATCTTCATCCACTTTCCATATCAGCGGTCTTTTCCACGAGATCTCCATGAGTGAGATATTTGTTCTGCTGTAGCAACACCTCCAGAACAGAGCATTTATCACATCCTCAAGCACACTCTCCAGAGTTGTTTTTACCAACAGTAAACAACTTCTGTGCCTCACACATATATGTGAGAATTGAGACAGGATAAGGCCTGGCAGTATCCTGAAGGTGTTCACACTGCGATGTGCCTAGATGTGCTGTTTATCTTGGTGCTGGCGTGTTATTTCCTGCCAAAGGTGCTCTTCATGTCTCACACTGCATGTGTGTGAGTGTGTTTGCTTGCATGCCTGCAAGCATCCTCAGGTCCTTGGTTTCAGTACGTTGTTATGACGGACCTGCGCTGTATTCAGCAGTGGGGGAGGATCTATGCCAATATTCCAGGAAGGCAAGGCTGCAATCTGCATGTCTTTGATCATGTTTATATTTCAGAATACAAATTAGTTTAGCCAATACTGACCTCGTTTTGATTGGGGCAGGGTGCTTTGCCCTGCATCCTGAATCTCATATACTGAAATATCTCTGATCTGTCTGCCACAGAGCCAAAATCTCCATCTTCTGCATTTAATATTCCTTGATGAGGAGATGCGACCAGGCTTTATGGTAGCCTTGGTTTCTGTGAATCCCAAGTGTGGTCAAAGAGAGCATGGCTTTTTATTACACTGAACAAAAATATAAATGCAACATGTAAAGTGTTGGTCCCATGTTTCATGAGGTGAAATAAAAGATCCCAGAAATGTTCCAAATGCACAAAAAGCTTTTTTCTCTCAAATGTTGTGCACACATTTGGTTACATCCCTGTTTGTGAGCATTTATCCTTTGCCAAGATAATCCATCAGTCTGACTGGTGTGTCATATCAAGAAGCTGATTAAACAGCATGATCATTACACAGGTGCACCTTGAGCTGGGGACAATAAAAGACCACTCTAAAATGTGCAGTTTTGTCACACAACACAATGCCACAGATGTTTCAAGTTTTGAGGGAGTGTGCAATTGGCATGCTGACTACAGGAATGTAAATTCTTCTACTATAAGATGTTTGTCGTTTTAGAGAATTTGGCAATACATCCAACCGGCCTCATGACCACAGACCACGTGTATTGCGTTGTGTCGGAAAGCGGTTTGCTGATGTCAATGTTGTGAACAGAGTGCCCCATGATAGCAGTGGGGTTATGGTATGGACCATAATCTATTTATTTTATTTCACCTTTATTTAACCAGGTAGGCAAGTTGAGAACAAGTTCTCATTTACAATTGCGACCTGGCCAAAATAAAGCAAAGCAGTTTGACACATACAACAACACAGAGTTACACATGGAGTAAAACAAACATACAGTCAATAATACAGTAGAAAAATAAGTATATATACAATGTGAGCAAATGAGGTGAGATAAGGGTGGTAAAGGCAAAAAAAGGCCATGGTGGCGAAGTAAATACAATATAGCAAGTAAAACACTGGAATGGTAGATTTGCAGTGGAAGAATGTGCAAAGTAGAAATATAAATAATGGGGTGCAAAAGAGCAAGATAAATAAATAAATAAATACAGTAGGGGAAGAGGTAGATGTTTGGGCTAAATTCTAGATGGGCTATGTACAGGTGCAGTGATCTGTGAGCTGCTCTGACAGCTGGTGCTTAAAGCTAGTGAGGGAGATAAGTGTTTCCAGTTTCAGAGATTTTTGTAGTTCGTTCCAGTCATTGGCAGCAGAGAACTGGAAGGAGAGGCGGTCAAAGGAGGAATTTGTTTTGGGGGTGACCAGAGAGATATACCTGCTGGAGCGCGTGCTACGGATGGGTGCTGCTATGGTGACCAGCGAGCTGAGATAAGGGGGACTTTACCTAGCAGGGTCTTGTAGATGACCTGGAGCCAGTGGGTTTGGCGACGAGTATAAAGCGAGGGCCAGCCATCGAGAGGGGTAGTATATGGGTAGTGTATGGGGCTTTGGTGACAAAACGGATGGCAATGTGATAGACTGCATCCAATTTATTGAGTAGGGTATTGGAGGCTATTTTGTAAATGACATCGCCGAAGTCGAGGATCGGTAGGATGGTCAGTTTTACGAGGGTATGTTTGGCAGCATGAGTGAAGGATGCTTTGTTTGCAAAATAGGAAGCCAATTCTAGATTTAACTTTGGATTGGAGATGTTTGATGTGAGTCTGGAAGGAGAGTTTACAGTCTAGCCAGACACCTAGGTATTTGTAGTTGTCCACATATTCGAAGTCAGAACCGTCCAGAGTAGTGATGCTGGACGGGCGGGCAGGTGCAGGCATCGATCGGTTGAATAGCATGCATTTAGTTTGACTTGTATTTAAGAGCAGTTGGAGGCCACGGAAGGAGAGTTGTATGGCATTGAAGCTCGTCTGGAGGGTTGTTAACACAGTGTCCAAAGAAGGGCCAGAAGTATACAGAATGGTGTCGTCTGCGTAGAGGTGGATCAGAGACTCACCAGCAGCAAGAGCGACATCATTGATGTATACAGAGAAGAGAGTCGGCCCAAGAATTGAACTCTGTGGCACCCCCATAGAGACTGCCAGAGGCCCGGACAACAGGCCCTCCGATTTGACACACTGAACTCTATCAGAGAAGTAGTTGGTGAACCAGGCGAGGCAATCATTTGAGAAACCAAGGCTATCGAGTCTGCCGATGAGGATGTGGTGATTGACAGAGTCGAAAGCCTTGGCCAGGTCAATGAATACGGCTGCACAGTATTGTTTCTTATCGATGGCGGTTATGATATTGTTTAGGACCTTGAGCGTGGCTGAGGTGCACCCATGACCAGCTCTGAAACCAGATTGCGTAGTGGAGAAGGTGTGGTGGAATACGAAATGGTCGGTAATCTGTTTGTTGACTTGGCTTTCGAAGACCTTAGAAAAGCAGGGTAGGATAGATATAGGTCTGTAGCAGTTTGGGTCAAGAGTGTCTCCCCCTTTGAACAGGGGGATGACCGCAGCTGCTTTCGAATCTTTGGGAATCTCTGTAACGTCGGGAGAGTGATGGGTGTGGAGTCAGACGCAGAGAGCAGAAGGTAGACGGGAAAAAACGCTTTAATGTCCTCAAGCACAGTAACAGGTACAAACATGGGTGAAGCCCAAAACACAGGCGCAAACAAACCCAAAACCACTGTTACCAAAATACCGGACAGCGGAAAACCCAAAAGTCAACAAACACCACTAACGTCAAATACCCACAAGCCCGCACAAACACCAGCTGGCTAAAAGAACTTAAATAACACCCATCCCAAAACCCCAATAAGGAACAGGTGAACACAATTAGACAAAAACAAACGAAAAGGAAAAAGGGATCGGTGGCAGCTAGTAGACCGGCGAGCCACCCTCGGTGGTATTCGTGACAGTACCACCCCCCCCCCCCCCCCTGACGCGTGGCTCCCGCAGCGCGCCGACACCGGCCTCGGGGACGACCCGGGGGGCGAGGCGCAGGGCGATCCGGATGGAGGCAATGGAACTCCCTTAGCATAGTGGGATCCAATATATCCCCCACCGGGACCCAGCAGCTCTCCTCCGGCCCGTACCCCTCCCAGTCCACGAGGTACTGCAGGCCCCTCACCCGGCGTCTCGAGTCCAGAATGGCCCGTATCGTGTACGCCGGGGACCCCTCGATGTCCAGAGGGGGCGGAGGGGGCGCAGGGGCCTCCGGAACCTCACCTTCCTGCATGGGACCAGCTACCACCGGCCTGAGGAGAGACACATGAAACGAGGGGTTAATACGATAATACGAAGGGAGTAACAATTGATAACACACCTCGTTTATTCTCCTCAGGACTTTAAATGGCCCTACACACTGCGGACCCAGCTTCCAGCAGGGCAGGTGGAGGGGCAGGTGGAGGGGCAGGTTTCGGGTCGAGAGCCAGACCCTGTCCCCCGGTGCAAACACGGGGGCCTCACTGCGGTGACGGTCAGCGCTCCTCTTCTGCCGTCCACTCGCCTGACGCAATGACTCCTGGACGGCTTTCCAGGTCTCCTTAGAGCGCTGCACCCACTCCTCCACCGCAGGAGCCTTGGTCCGGCTCTGATGCCATGGTGCCAGAACCGGCTGGTACCCCAACACACACTCAACGGTGACATGTTGGTAGAGGAGTGGCTTAGTGAGTTCTGGGCCATTTCAGCCCAGGGGATGTATCTCGCCCACTCCCCTGGCCGGTCCTGGCAATACGACCGCAGAAACCTGCCCACTTCCTGGTTCACTCTCTCCACCTGCCCATTACTCTCCGGGTGATAACCCGAGGTCAGGCTGACCGAGACCCCCAGACGTTTCCTTCCATACTTGGGACGTAAACTTCGACACCTCTTGCTTCACATGTCAGTGCTAATTGAAGTTGTATCTCTTTGTCCTAGCAAGCTTGGTAGCCTTAGCATTCAGTCCTTATGAAGTAAAATATATCATTGTAATGTATTTTTCTTCTTGGCTTTTGAAAGTAAAAAAATATCTTCAGACTAAGCATTACTCACTCAGCTCCAGGTTGCATGGTGTTTTCTGGTCTCTGCTTGTTTGCCAGAGCATTTGCTGTATAGTTTGGGAATAATAATCCTTGGGTGTAGGAAGCATTCCAGGTAATTCCGTCCAAAATCAGGTTGTAGGTGTGGAGTTTTGATTTGGAGTGAAGGTGTCACGAGAATTTTTAATCACAATGATAATAACTATCAATCAATCAATAGCTTTGACCAATCCCCGAGGTTTGTAAAACCATGGGTATAATAATAATTAGGCAAAGACTCAGATTTATGCAAAAGGTTAGTACAGTTTGTTCATGAGAATGTTCTAACATCAAAAATGCAAACCCAGTCTTTATAACACACACAAACAAGTTCAAATCTTAAGCTACGCCTTGCTCAGACAGTCGGTGTTTTTCCACTACACAGATACATTGTTTCTTTAATATGCAACATGTTTAATAATTTTCTGCAAGCTTAACAGTTTCTCCCCTCCACGGGTGGAGACAGAATGTCCTGTAAAGAACACAGTAGTACAGCTTGTCTGTCGATACATCCTCTTATCATTTGTTTCACACTTGCACCTTGCTTACATACTAAAAAGGAACAAAAGGTCCTTGTTCTAATTCTGACTAAAACTACACACATCATCAGATTATAGTTGTGTGATTCTAATAAATTTCCTACAATTATATGGTTTCAGGGTGGAATGTTTGAGTCATTACCATTAAGCATATAATATAATTCCTTTATCAATCCACCCTTAATGACTAAATAATACACACTGATATATCAAACACTATATGGAAACATAAATGTTATACAAGAATGTACCAAACCAAAACCTGTAATTACATTCGATATTCATCAATGACTGTTCTAGGCCTATATCCAATTATAACTCTTCCTGTTAGGATTTATCATCATAATCTTCATTAAAAAACAGTCTAAACATTAAAAATGGTCTCATCCAACATGGGCTCCTCGTAAATGAAGGAACCAGAATCATCTACTAGGTTTGGAACTCTGTATTCGTCATCCCACTGGTTGGAGCTCGGAATCGGTCCGTATCTCACCATCTGTTGCGTCTTCTACCTCTCCAGAGTCCTGGAAATGAGACCTCGCAGACACGGAATCGAACAACAGCAACATAATACCAACACAGTCATACAGGTGAAGGTTGCCCATAACACATGATTATGACATTTTTCCATTTCCCAAACATGCTATCGAACTACGCTGTCAGTGAAGTATCCACCCCAGAGTTCTCTGCTAACTCATGAGCTAATGTGGTCAAACCTGCCAGGGCCCTGGTCACTGATCTTTCTGGAGCTGTGTTATTTAACAAATAAACGTACAGCAATGGACCCCAATCATTCTACATACCCCGCCCTTTTCTGCCAATAACATATCGAGAGTCAGTCTATTTTACCAGGTCATGAGGGAGGTGGCGGATAATTGGTCAGAGTACCCCTTTACTGCATCCCCAGTATCATTCACGAATCTCTGTTGATTATAATAGATGTCATTTATCCAATCCACATTTTTATTTTTTGTCAACCACCAAAATAATGTAGTGGTAATGCCTTCACCTATTTGATTCATAGCTTTGTATTCATCTAGAACTTCCCTGAGGATGCCAATAGCATCCATCTAGACAAAGCTACTCCCATCCTGGTCAAAACTCCTCCTGTACCTACATCAGTTATAGGTGCTGCGAGGTTAAGAATTTTCTCCTGTACTTCCAAACCTAAGTCAGTCACATTAACGATTACCTTTCAGCCATTAAAATCATCTAAGTTCTCGGTGCCATTCTTGTATCTATAACACTGGTACTCATCAGGAGTTAAAGTGAACCAAGGTGGGTTGGCCGAGTACTTCAATCTGGCCAACCCAATCCCTGTAAAGTTATTTGCTTTCCTAGGGAATTGTTTAATGTTTACCTTAAATCATACATCTTGATCTTCTTTGACTTCTTATTCTGTAAGTCACTCATCAGTGTATTACATAGTTTATCTATTACTTCTTATCAATGGCAACGGCGTTATATAATTACTACCGGAAGGTGGTGGATCTGGATGTATCAGAAAGGTTACCAAGACTATGATGCAGCTCAGAGTCCCTACTCTTCCCAAAAACCGCCAACCCTCTCCTGCCCTCAGTCGGTCTGCTAGGTACCACCCCATACTCACACTTCTAGGAGCACCCACAGTGATGAATCTTCGTTAAGGAGGTGACCCCCGGACCCTGTTGGTACTCGGTTCTTCTCCTAACTCTGTGTGTGAGCAGCAGTGCTTGTATGTGTACATACCCTTTTGCAGTGGGTAACGTGGACCCAAGTGACTCTCTCAGCTATTCTAATGGCAAAGGCGGTGGTTTAACAGAACCTGGTATGGGCCTTCCCAACGAGGCTGCTTCCAGTCCTTTCTCCTCAGGGACTGGATCCACACCCAGTCTCCTGGTTGGATTGAGTGAATCACCTTCTCCTGTAATTCACCTGTTGGACACAAACTCTTGGACATACGGGTCTTCTCATGTGTTCTGCTAGTATATCTTCAACTTCTATGTCTACCTGTTTAGCTAAAATGTAATCCATCATTTAAAGAGATAGATCCTAGTAAACCAACTCTAGGGAGAATATCTTTACCTAATATTTTAGCTACCATAATCGTGTCTGCCAAGTAAGTTGGGAACGCTTCAACCAATTTGCTATATTTATCTATTATAATTTTTTAGTAGTTTGTTATCACATAGGCCACAACGTCTTTCCTAACCTGCCGTGTTTCCTAACCTGCTCTACCCTCCTTCCTCCCTGTTGACACATGGCTCTGCCCATGTGTCAACATTGCTGCATATCTAAACAATGACTTAGGTAAGATTAGAAAATTATCCGTATGTCTGACATTATCTTGTAGGATCGCCCCTTTCATTTTCCACATGTCCAATTCTCTCTGGGGCGTTCGTTCTTGGCTATCCTGTAACAATTCTCTGTCAAGTGTCTTATCTACTTTTAAGATTTATCTGTGCTGCTTTGTATGGTTTTAAATGAATATGTGCTGTCTATGTAAATAGTAACCTTTCTCTCCTTTCTTATTTCACAGGCTCTAGTCAATGCTACTATTTCGGCCTGCTGTGCAGAATACTTTCTGGGCAATGGTTCAGTGTCTAACACCTTAGTTCCTGAAACCAACTAAGCTTTCATTACACTTTCTGTTAGGGTAACAACTACTTCCAACAAAATCATCATATCTCTTCCTAGCGAATTTACTAACCCTACACTGAAAATAAAAACTAAAATACCTGTCTTCTCTCCTAACTCTTCATATTTTTTAAAACCAATGGAGCTGACAGTCTCTCCAAGAATTAATATCATAAAGCTAAGCGAACAAAAATCTCTTCTGAATCCCTCTATTCCTGTTTTAGGATGTGCGACTCCTTCTAATGCCCTTGCCTCATCCCTCTGTGTCCATTCCCTATAGACTTCTATCGTGTCTGGTTATGCTCCGTCCCCAGCTCTGCGGTTGGGTAAGGTTATGAGTGGGAATTGGGGTATCTTCTCATCGTCATCTAACTATTCTATGTCACTTCTATCTTCTCTCAATCCTGGCTTATTATGAGATTCTAACCTTCATAACGCTCCCGGTCCCCTGCTCCTCACTCCCAGTCTCTCCCTCTCATTCTCCTCAAATTCCTTCTGTCTCTCTCTCTTGCTCACTTCCTGCCCCCCCCCTCCTCCTAATACTCCCAAACAATCAAGGTCACCTTAGGGCCCAGCATAGGGCGGGGGAGCCCTTCTCCGTCTGCCTTTTCTACTATCTGTCTGTTGCTCTTTCTTATAACAGTCAGTATCAAATATGGGTTGTTTCCAAATATTGACTAAATGTCTCACTGTCTCCCTGTCTGCACTCGTGGATTTTTTGAAAAATCAACATGTCTATGGTAGTAATCTCTAAGATTATTACCTAGTTGATAAAGTTTATCTCTCAATGATCCTGAATCACCACAGATGTCATATATCCCTGTCCTGTTGGCTTAGAATATGTTCTAAATACTTAACATAAGTCTACCATTATTAAACTTATTCTTGCTAACTTTATAACCTTGTTCAACAACAAAATATAATAATACTATTATATCAATTTCACAACCTTGTTGTGTTACATTTCTTACACTGCATACAACAACAGCTGATTACCTAAGGGGAAATAAAACTTTGCTAGATTACTAAGCATTAGTTAAGCCAAAATAGTGGGAGTTTCAAAATAACCTTATGACAGTTTTTTATAAACCCACCCTCGCCCCATTTTTAACCCATAATTCTCCATGAGAGTATTGTATAAAAAATAGTACTACTGGTCAAAAGATAAAACAAAGTTTCAAATGACACAATCAGATCAAAAACCCTACTCTGAAACCCTCCACAAAGAAAGGTCACTAATCCAGATAGGTGAGGTAAAGGTACAGGACAGTATATAAGCTCAGGGTCAGGGCAGGCAGAAAAGGTCAAAACCAGGAAAACAGGAACAATTGAGAGACAAGAACAGAGGAAAAAACGCTGGTAGGCTTGACGAAACAAAGCGAACTGGCAACAGACAAACAGAGAACACAGGTATAAATACACAGGGGATAATGGGGAAGATGGGGAAGATGGGTTGGAGACAATCACAAAGACGGGTGAAACAGATCAGGGTGTGACAGCAGGTAGCCTAGTGGTTAAAAGCGTTGGGTCAGTAACCAAAAGGTTGCTGGTTTGAGTCAACGGTTAAACTATGTCTCAAAGTGGGGCAAATCAAGGCGAAACAGAGCTCTTGAATGATATTGTGCAGCTGCCCTATGTCAATGCAGACTGGATATGTACAGAATGTGAGCAATGGAACTCAGTAGCATTCAATTCAATTGATGAAAAAAGACTTGCTGTTAAACTTTCTCTGTTGAAAACCCACCATCTCATTTAACGTTTTCAGTGTATAACCAAATGTTTTGAAAAAAATTCTCATCATCTCATCATTCACTCATCTCATCATTCACTCCCAACCGTTTGAAAAGCCTGCATATGTGTAATTTAGAGGAACTACATTTGTCAAAATGTCATTAATAATCATAATAATGGATTACATTTTCTATTACGCTTTCACTAGTCTCAAAATGTTTAACATTGTATGGGTAGCACCCACCTGGGTAATACATGTCAGCCTCACATAGGCTTCCAATGCGAAGAAGCAAGTGGGGGTTTTGCATCCCTGCCACTGTCCTTGGGCATTGGCTTGGCCTCCACCACTTGGATGATCTCCCATTAAGGTACCCACCAGGCCTAACCCAGCTTAACTTAACATAAAGTCAACAGAGGAATGGTATGACAGCTGACTGCCACACAAACACACATTTCTGTTCAAGCCACGGGTGTTATTTACTCTTTCATATGCAATTACACACATGGTCCAAGGGAGGAAAGCTGTCATTCTCTTGATGGCATTTTTTTGTGCCAGTCACTTTTATAGTGGTTCTCCAGAGAGACATTTTAGCGAATGGTGAGTATTCAGTGTGCTAAAGCTCATGCTGGTGTTTTTCATTTCAAGGACACATAAATCATTACCTGCCTTTTACTGAAATCCCTTTTCCATCCTTTGAGCCCACCCAAGCACTCCAGTGATGATTGGCAGGAGGTATTGCATACATAGAGCTCAGAGCTATGAAATGAACACATGACCACCGGTTGCACTTCTCACCATCCAGGCAACTCCTTAAATGCCAACACTGGTGACTCATACTAAAGAGGGGTATCATTTGAGGGAAGAGGTGTCAGACTGGTTCATGTTTTAGACTGAATCTATTAGAGAACAAGTACAGACAGAAAACTTTTAAGTGCAATTATTTTAAGTCGCTCTGGATAAGAGCGCTTGCTGCTAAATTAACTAAAATATAGTGTAAATGTAAAATGTATTTTTGTTATTCTTCCTAGATTTTAAACTATACGGAACAAAAATATAAATGCAACATGTTAAGTGTTGGTCCCATGTTTCATGCGCTGAAATAAAATATCCCAGAAATGTTCCATACTCACAAAAAGCTTATTTATGTCACGACTTCCGCCGAAGTCGGTCCCTCTCCTTGTACGGGCGATGTTTGGTGGTCGACGTCACCGGCCTTCTAGCCATCACCGATCCACTTTTCTTTTTCCATTTGTTTTGTCTTAGTTTTCTACACACCTGGTTTCAATTCCCCCCATTACATGTTCATTATTTAACCCTCTGATTTCCCCCATGTTTGTGTGCGTGTTTGTTTTATTGTTAGGCTGTATCTGACTGCTGGTATTATTGTTGCCGGGTTTTGATGTTACGCCCGTTTATTCGTGGTACCGGTATTTTTCCTGCACCATATTATTGTGTTTGTACTGGTGTTTTCTTGAATTAAATACCATGTCCATGCATCTCAGCTCTCCTGCACCTGGCTCCTTTCACCAGTTACCCACAGCCTTGACAATTTCTGTCAAATTTTGTGCACACATTTGTTTACATCCCTGTTAGTGAGCATTTCTCCTTTGCCATGATAAGATAATCCATCCATCTGGCAGGTGTGGTATATCAAGAAGCTGATTAAACAGCATGATCATTACACAGGTGCAACTTGTGCTAGGTACAATAAAAGACCACTCTAAGATTTGCAGTTTTGTCACACAGCACAATGCCACAGATGTCTCAAGTTTTGGCATGCTGACTGCAGGAATGTCCAACACAGCTGTTGCCAGAGAATTTAATGTTAATTTCTCTACCACAAGCCACCTCCAACGTAAATGTTGAGAATTTGGCAGTTTGTCTAACTGGCCTCACAACCGCAGACGACACGTAACCACGCCAGCCCAGGACCTCCACATCTGGCTTATTCACCTGCGGGATCGTCTGAGACCAGCCACCCAGACAGCTGATGAAACTGTGGGTTTGCACCACCAAAGGATTTCTGCACAAACTTTCTGAAACCGTCTCAGGGAAGCTCATCTGAGTGCTCGTTGTCCTCACCAGGGTCTTGACCTGACTGCAGTTCAACGTCGTAACTGACTTCAGTAGGTAAATGCTCACTTTTGATGTCCACTGGCATGCTGGAGAAGTGTGCTCTTCACGAATGAATCCTGGTTTCAACTGGACCGGGCAGATGGCAGACGGTGTGTATGGTGTCGTGTAGGCAAGTGGTTTGCTAATGTCAACGTTTCTGAACTGAGTGCCCCATGGTGGTGGTGGGGTATGGTATGGGCAGGCATAAGCTAAAGACAACGAACACAGTTGCATTTTATCGATGGCAATTTGAATACACAGAGATACAGTGACGAGATCCTCAGGCCCATTGTCGTGTCATTCAACCGCCGCCATCACCTCATGTTTCAGCATGATAATGCACAGCCACATGTTGCAAGGATCTGTACACAATTACAGGAAGCTGAAAATGTCCCAGTTCTTCCATGGCCTGCATGCTCACCAGACATGTCACCCACTGAGCATGTTTGGGATGCTCTGAATTTACATGTATAAAAGCGTGTTCCAGTTCCCGCCAATATCCAGCAACTTCACACTGCCATTGAAGAAGAGTGGGATAACTTTCCACAAGCCACAGTCAACAGCCTGATTAACTCTATGGGAAGGTGATACTGACTGGTTTTCTGATCCACGCCCCTACCTTTTTTTAAGGTATCTGTGACCAACAGATGTATATCTGTATTCCCAGTCATGTGAAATCCATAGATTAGGACCTAATGAATTCATTTCAATTGACTGATTTCCTTATATGAAATGTAACTCAGTAAAATCTTTGAAAATGTTGCATGTTGTGTTGTGTTCAATATAGCTCCAGGTGTATGAGGTACATCTGTAAAGTTGTCAAAGGCCAGCTGGGAGTATGATTATGAAATAATAATTGTCAAAGGCCAGCCGTCAGTATGGTTATGAATGTATAATTGTCAAAGGCCAGCTGTCAGTATGGTTATGAATGTATAATTGTCAAAGGCCAGCTGTCAGTATGGTTATGAATGTATAATTGTCAAAGGCCAGCCGTCAGTATGGTTATGAATGTATAATTGTCAAAGGCCAGCCGTCAGTATGGTTATGAATGTATAATTGTCAAAGGCCAGCCGTCAGTATGGTTATGAATGTATAATTGTCAAAGGCCAGCTGTGAGTATGGTTATGAATGTATAATTGTCAAAGGCCAGCTGTGAGTATGGTTATGAATGCATAATTGGTCATTCAGTTGTGTTTGCTAGAAATAAACAATCATTGTGTATGATGATATGGAATAAAATGCTTTACAGCTGCCTTGAGACCTATTTTCTGCCAAAATGCCATATTAGTTTGATAATGCACATCCCGCAAATCATTTAAACCTCCATCACATGATCATTTCTTCCTCGTTCACCCACATTGAAATTATTCATGAAATCAATAACTTGCTAATATCAGATAACATTCACATATTAGCCATTTCTGAGACTCACTTAGATAATTCATTTGATGATACATCAGTAGCAATACAAGGATATAACATTCATAGAAGAGACAGAAATGCTTATGGGGGAGGTGTTGCTGTATATATTCAGAGCCATATCCCTGTAATGCTTAGAGAAGATCTTATGTCAAGTGTTATTGAAGTGTTGTGGTTGCAGGTTCACTTGGCACATCGAAAGCCTTTTCTTTGGTGGTGTTGCTATAGGCCACCAAGTGTTAACAGTCAGTATCTAAATAATATGTGTGAAATGCTTGATAGTGTATCTGACGTAAACAGAGAGGTCTACTTTCTTGGGGACCTGAATATTGACTGGTTTTAATCAAGCTGTCTGCTCAAGATGAAGTTTCTTACTCTAACCAGTGCCTGTAATCTGGTTCAGGTTATTATTCAACCTACCAGGGTGTTTACAAACACTACAGGAACAAGATCATCCCCATGTATTGATCACATTTTTACTAATGCTGTATAACTTTGTTCTAAAGCTATATCCCTACCCATTGGATGCAGTGATCACAATATTGTGGCTATATCCAGGAAAGCCAAAGTTCCAACAGCTGGGCCTAAAATACTGTATAAGAGATCATACAAAAGATTTTCCTGTGACTCTTATGTGGATGTGAGTCACAGGAAATGTGATTAATGAGGAGCATCCAGATGCTGCACTTGATGAATTTATGAAATTGCTTCTTCCAATTATTGATTAACATGCACCTCTTAAGAAAATGACTGTTAGAACTGCTAAGGCTCCATGCATTGATGAGAAATTGAAAAACTGTAGGGTTGAAAGAGATGGAGCAAAATTAGTGACTAATAAGTCTGGCTGCACTTCTGACTGGCTTACTTACTGCAAATTGAGAAATTATGTGACTAAACTCAACAAAAAGAAGAAGAAACTTTATTATGAAGCCAAGATCAACGATATAAAGAATGATGGAAAAATACTTTGGAGTACTTTAAATGAAATTATGGGCAGAAAGACAAATTCAACTCCATCTCTCATCGAATCAGATGGCTTATTCATCACAAAACTATTTGATGTTGCCAATTATTTCAATGATTATTTCATTGGCAAAGTGGGCAAACTTAAGCAGGAAATGCCCACAATGAACAGTGAGCAATTGTATTCATGCATAAAAAAACAAATAATGAAAGAAAAGCATAGTAAGTTTGCAATTTGTAAAGTTAATGTGGGAGAGGTGGAAAAATTATTGTTATCAATCAATAATGACAAACCTCCTGGCATTGACAACTTAGATGGAAAGCTACTGAGGATGGTAGCTGACTCTATAGCCACTCCTATCTGTCATATTTTTAATCTGAGCCTAGAGGAAAGTCTTTGTCCTCAGGCCTGGAGGGAAGCCAAAGTAATTCCTCTACCCAAGAGTGGTAAAGCGGCCTTGCTGCCAGCTCTTAGCAAACTGTTCGAAAAAATTGTGTTTGCCAATGCCATTTCTCTGTAAACAAATTAACAATCCACTTTCATCATGCTTATAGAGAAGGACATTCAACATGTACTGCAATGACACAAATAACTGATGATTGGTTGAAAGAAATTGATAATAAGAAGATTGTGGGAGCTGTACTGTTAGATTTCATTGCAGCCTTTGATATTATTGACCACAACCTACAGTTGAAAATAATGTATGTGCTTTGGCTTTTCAACCTCTGCCATATTGTGGATTCTGAGCTATCTATCTAATAGAACTCAGAGGGTTTTCTTTAATGGAAGCTTCTCTAATGTCAAACATGTAAAGTGTGGTGTACCGCAGGTCAGCTCTCTAGGCCCTCAACCCCTTAACAAAGAGTTGCAGTCTGTTTTGTAATGGGTGTCCAGTAATAAACTGGTCCTGAACATCTCTAAAACTAAGAGCATTCTATTTGGTACAAATCATTCCTTAAGTTCTAGACATCAGCTGAATCTGGTAATGAAAGGTGTGGCTTTTGAACAAGTTGAGGAGACTAAATTACTTGGCATTACCTTAGATTGTAAACTGTCATCGTCAAAACATATAGATTCAATGGTTGTAAAGATGGGGAGAGGTCTAGCCGTAATAAAGAGATGCTTTGCTTTTTTGACACCACACTCCAAAAAGCAAATTCTGCAGGCTCTAGTTATGTCTAATCTTCATTATTCTCCAGTCATGTGGTCCAGTGCTGCAAGGAAAGACCTAGTTCAGCTGCAGCTGGCCCAGAACAGAGCTTCACGTTTTGCTCTTCATTGTAATCAGAGGGCTGATAAAAATACTATGCATGTCAGTTTCTCTTGGCTAGGAGTTGATGAGAGACTGACTGCATCACTTCTCCTTTTTATAAGAAACATTAATGTGAAGAAAATCCCAAATTGTTTGCATAGTCAACTTACACACAGCTCTGACACACACACTTATCCCACCAGACATGCCACCAGGGGTCCATCTCATATTGCTCAAATAAACAGCAAACCTGGTTTCAAAAAACAGATAAAGCAACACCTCTCCCCTATTTGAGCTAGACAGTTTTTGTGTATGCATTGATATGTAGGCTACGTGCGCCTTTAAAATAATTATGTAGTTCTGTCCTTGAGCTGTTCTTGTCTATTGATGTTCTGTATTATGTCATTCTGTATTATGTTTCATGTTTTGTGTGGAAGAGTAGCTGCTGCTTTTGCAACAGCTAACAAGGATCCTAATAAAATACCAAATTCTGTTCAAGTCAAATCATGGTTAACATCTGATAGTCATTTAATTCTCATTCTGATTAAAAATAAATGTAACTATGTGTAATCACTGCATGCTATAGATGATGCATATTTACATAGCAACTATCACAGTGTACCCCTGCCTCTTCTGTGAACCTTTTCATTATGGCGTTTTATCACACGTCAGAACTTCAACGAAAGTCGTCTCATGGAAATGAGCAGAGTAACCCTTCATCTCACCTCACGTCTCATAGATTGGCAAGTTGATTCAAAGGTATCTGGAATCAGATTCTCAGGATTAATGAGGCTGAGGCCTCCCCCTTAGGCTTTCACCTTGCCCACTGTCCCTGTGTTAACACACAAGGCTAATTAATCATGCACTCTAGCAGTGGGGGTGTACTAAATCACGACCAACAAGCAGATCTCCACACACTGGGGAACCCTGCCTGCACTGAGGGTGATCGTTTGGTAGTTCCAGTGGGACTTCACAGACTAACTTGGGGGTAATGAACTCAATCACTCCTACCAAGATCATAAATGGTCATAAACAACATATTTCATGTAGTGTAAAACTTTGAGGGCTGGTTTCCAGGACTCAGATTAAGCCTATTCCAATGGAGAATTTTCATTGAAAGCACTTTTTAGTAATCTGTCTCCCGAAAACCAGCCATTTTACAATCCCACAGGGTGTCACTTTACAGAAGTGTCCCTAATACCAATGTGGTCTCAAGGCAATTCGTACTATACTGTATGTAACTCTGTGACACTCCATTTAGTATATGTTATGTTACGCTAGGCTACACTATGAATGGAAAAGGGGTTGTACAATATCATACAATTTAGAGGACGTATAGTATCAGATGTCTTAACCCTGTGGGAAATAGCATACAAATTAGATTACATAATTTATCATACTTCTTGGAGGACGTATAGTATTGCACGTCTTTATCTGAGACCAGATTGCTTGCTGCACCATTAAAACAAAGGAGTATTACGGGGAGAATTTACGTTGGCGGTTAGGGGAACTAGCAACGAAAGTTAGGAGAAATAAAATGATAAAGCTTTGAATTTACAGGTAAGGTGAATTGGATTAAGTTTACACTCTTAGAAAAAAGGGTTCCAAAAGTCTTTGGGGCTGTCCCCATAGGAGAACCCTTTTTGGTTCTGTCACGAATCCCGCCGAAGATGGTGCCTCTTCCTGTTCGGGCGGCGCTCGGCGGTCGTCGTCACCGGCCTACTAGCTGCCATCGATTCTCTTCTTTTTGTTTCTGTTAGTTTGGGCTGATTGGGTGCACCTGTTCTGAGTTTAGTTTTGTTTAAGGGCAGTAAGCCCGCTGGCTTTTGTGCGGGGTTGTTTCTCTGTTATTTGGTGTTGGATTTTTATGTGTATTCTATATTTTCCGGACAGTTTAGTCCTGTGTGTTTGGACTGGTATTTTCATGCGCCCGTGTGTTTGGGCATGATCGTTTTCCCTGTGTACAGGAAATAAATCCACGTTCTTGAATACCTGCTCTCTGCGCTTGACTCCACCCAGTACTCCTAGCAGCTCTGACAGGTTCCATATAGAACTCTCTGTGGAAAGGATTTTACATGGAACCCAAAAAGGGTTCTACCTGGAACGAAAAGGGTTGTACCAGGAACCAAAAACGATCCTTCAAAGGGTTATCAAATGGGGACAGACGAAAAACCCTAGACCCTTTTTTAAAAGTGTAGAATAAGGGTTAGGTTAAGGGTTAGCTAAAATGCTTCAGTTGTCCCCGACGCTACTCGAACATGCAACTTTTAGATTGCTAGACTGTTAGACTGTCGTGGATTAAGTCTACCCATCCCCCCCTCCCACCTCCCTACTTTCATTTCTGTCTAAAGTAACAAGACCATGAGTAAGTATCATTCCTCCTGGAGGTGCTCAGAAATACGTAAAGTATATTTTTTATGTCTCTGAGGCCAGGCTGCTTACACCCATGAGTTTACATGGTAATTACAGGTAGGCAGGCGCTGTGATTACATGATCAATGTTGAAGTACTACTGTGTTCTGTCCTTGGTAGCCTATAGAATCAAAAATGATGTTTTAGACCCGAACCAATAATAGGAATTTTACTCTCAGTCCATCATTCTCCATTCCCTTGGAGCCTGTGAGACTGCAACATGTTGATTCAGAGGTTGCGCTGCTATACCTGACACCTCTGTCCCCTGGGCCCTTACTAACAAAGGCCCCCATCCACTGGACTGCTAGGTGCCTCCCAAGCCTCTGCATTAATTCAGTAGGCCTCTTTCAAATCCCCTTCCTGCAATTCAAAATGCAATTTAAGTTGTTAATCTTCCAGTCCATTATAACACTCTCTCTTTTGTTACTCTTAATACACTCCAGCAATTTAAAAGGCAGACAAGGACTTGTTGTCTGCTTGGTAAGGTATTGTTTGGAAGAAATTCCTTGACATTTTAAGTTCCTACTTTGACTGGTGTGCCTGCCAGGGTTTTGCGTTGTGTATTGATTTTCCGTCTAAATGATTTACTATGATTGGCACAATGGTTAGACCCAAATTAAATTCATGGGAAGTGGGTAGCTCTAGGCTATAATTAATTTTGATCAGTGTATTTGCCTTTGGAAAACAATTGACTGTGTCATTGATTTGTGTCCTCTCATGCGCTGTACCTTTCCCAATGTTATTTAATCCATCAACATTATATCTGTGATGACTAGCCCTAGGGATGAGCCACACCAAACACAGCGTAGCCCCTGAGACCCCGTTTATATACTCCTGCTAGCCCTACAACTGAATAGAAAGATTTGGATTACACAACTCTTTAGCAGGAACTGAATGGGAAAGAGCAGATGAGAACAACAACAGGCTGTAATGGTGTAGGTGGAACATCAGAATACTCCTCCTCTCATGACGTGACTCAGACTCACAGGACATAGGGAGAGAGATATTTGAACCGACCACATTTACCAACTTTAAAATTCTATAAAATTTGATGTTATGTACAGTATTGTCATTTCTATTATATGTCACGTACATATAGTGATTAACTCAACTGCTTTGATTAAATGGTCTATGAAGTTCCAACCATTCACACTACAGACATGTCTCAGAAATAAGTGTCACATTCATCTCTAGTAGGGGGTGGAGGAAACTTAGAGTTGTTATTGGGCCTATGAATATTTAATGGAGAAGGCTCTTTAATAAAAGTCTGTGAGTAGACCAGTCAAAGAGACGCTGGACCAAAGAAAGCCTTCTGGGAGAAGGTGCCGCCTTTCCAACAGAAAAAAAAGAATCAGCTACTGAACGATAAAAGGGGACAATAAACCAAGCAGAGAGAAAGAAGAGAGAGAGAGGCAGGAGAGACAGAGGTACAGTCTCTAGCTTCCTCAACGAGGGACAGTGCTCTAAATGCGTGACACAACGGCACAGTTAAAGTGTTGTAAGAGGCATTCAATTTCTGTATAATTGGTCTTGACAGCCATTTTCCAGAAATGCTTGAGTTTAAATGTGTCAAAGAAGCCATGTGTGGACCGATTTTAGAATGTGTTCAAGCAAATAGTCCAGATTATTCCTTTTTAAAATGGTCTTTAGAGGATGGGTATGTACCTAAATATATGATTGCGCACAGGGCCATATCATCCAACATACTATACTGCACTCCCACAGCATAAAGAATGAGTTAGAACAAGTCATTTCCTGGATAGTGGAGGTGCGGCCCAGGAAATGAGCCTTATCAGGGCTCCCTCTGCCTCTCTGTGATGATCCAGCAGTCTGACAAATACAGAAAGCCATAATATTCAGCCTCATTGCTCTGTCTGCAGCAGACAAACTGACACTGACTGTTTCAATAACCTGCTGTATCAATCTACTGACAGCCAGCTCATCTGACATCACTTCATCCTCGAGGAGCGTTGCAATTTAATGGTTTGAGATTTAATTTTGTATTCAAATAAAACACTTTAATGGAATAACAGGTTGAGTGCCCTTGGTGCAAGGCCTTTTGATGCAAAGCTACGTTATATCTCCAAGAATGAGTTTTATTAACCTCTTTGTGAGCCTCTAGGTGACTGCCTGGGGATGGTGCCCAACTTCAATAGGCTGCTAATTATTGTAAGAGTCATTTTGCCAGTTGGTGTGTTGTTGGTTGTCACTTGTCACCACCAGGGGCACTCTAGTCTAGTTACAGGTCAGGTGGTGGGTTTTGTTTTTGTTTTGGTCATATGAAGGCGGAGATTGTGTTGCATTTTGTTGATGGAGCCTATTGTGCACGTTCAAGGTGGCGCGTTGCTGATGATGTGTTTTGGCGCTCAAACCTGAGTGATGCAAGCGAGTGATGCAAGCGTAACTGTGCTACGTTGGTCCTTAAAGGAGCAGTACTTGAAACTGTGTTAGGAAAAGGCTTCCCTAGAAGTATAGTCAGTTGCGTTCTGGACAGGTATTGGTGTTGAGTCCAATGCAGTTGAAACGGATTCTAGCAAAGAAGAAAATGCATTCAATTTGAGTACAAAGCTTTGGTAAAGGTGATCGAAGTCATGCAGGAATGCAGAAAGGCACATGATGAAAATTATGGATGAACGTATGCAAAATGAAAACATGTCTGGTGTTAATACTCGTTTGAAAATGTTCATCAAGCTGTGTAATGGTACTCATACCATACACAATTAACTCTTAGAATGGATGTCTGATGATAAAGGCAAAAGGCTTGGTTCACACAAATCAAATCAAATTGTATTTGTCACATGCTTCGTAAAACAACAGGTGTAGACTAACAGAGAAATGCTTACTTACGGACCTTTCCCAACAATGCAGAGAGAAAAACAGAAAAAATATAGAAAACTAATAACACAGCAACGATAACTACAATGCCTTCGAAAATATTCAGATCCCTTGACTTTTTCCAAATGTTGTTACGTTACAGCCAAATTCTAAAATTGATTAAATAAAAAAAGAAATACCTTATTCACATAAGTATTCAGACCCTTATATGAGATATGAGACTCGGAATTGAGCTCAGGTGCATTCTGTTTCCATTGATCATCATTAAGATGTTTCTACAACTTCACTGGAGTCCACCTGTGGTAAATTCAATTGATTGGACATGATTTGGAAAGGCATATACCTGTCTATATAAGGTGTCGTGGTAATTTCCTGTATTACTACGTGGTGAGAGAGCAAACTACACACAAGTCAGAGTTATATTATAAAGGTCATCTTTAATTATATGAGCTTCACCATAGCCCTTTTGACTCTCAGATCAATTCAGTGTCTATCATAGATAAATAAGTATCTTTTATAGCCAAGATACACCCCTCTCAACTCACATGACGAACCACAGATCTTAGGAACATTACAAAGAAATACTTTACTTGAAAGAGGAGTATCCCATAGCCAGATAGCCTTAGCTATAAATTATCGTTCAGTTTGGTCTCTTTAGATTCTAATCTCGTTCTTGGTACCACTTAGGACCAAAACATTACCTCATCAAATGGCATATATCTGTCACGTTCCTGACCTATTTATGTTAGTTGTTATGTGTGTTAGTTGGTCAGGACGTGAGGTTGGGTGGGCATTCTATGTTTTCTGTTTCTGTGTTGGTTTTGGGTTGCCTGGTATGGCTCTTAATTAGAGGCAGGTGTTTGGCGTTCCTCTAATTAAGAGTCATATTTAGGTAGGCGTTGTCACAGTGTTCGTTGTGGGTGATTGTCTCCTGTGTTTGTGTATGTCGTTGCGCCACACGGGACTGGTTTCGGTTTGTTTGTTAAGTGTCATTTATGTGTAGGCTTTTTCCCTGTTCGCGCGTTCTCGTGTGTTCTGTGAGTCCGTCGTTCAGATCTGTTCTACACCGTTTATTTGTTTTGTTAGTGTATAGTCAAGTTCGTGTTTTTTTCGTCTTGTCATTAAATTCATTATGTATTCAAACTCCACTGCGCCTTGGTTCAATCCCTGCTCCTCTTCGGATGAAGAAGAGGAGGACAGCCGTTACAATATCAATTGTCAATTCTAGATACTCCCATCTCAAATACACCCCCCCCCCCTGGACAAGCTCAAAAAGGGGAGTGATTCTCTAGGTCATATACCAGGTCAAGATTCATACAACATCAGAGGGGTAATACAATGATTCCATACTCCTCCCCCCAATGGGAAAAGAAGGGAGTGACTAGCGTACAGACATAGTGGAGATCTTCTCCCTTTATGATATTCTGCATATTATGAAAGTAAATAAAACATCTTATTTATCTATGTTACCTAACTAATTCTGATTCAGCTACGACAAAGGTCCCACAGTTTCAGAGCAAAAACTAAGCTATGAGGTCGAAGGAATTGTCTGTAGAGATCCGAGACAGGATTGTGTCGAGGCACAGATCTGGGGAAGGGTACCAAAAAAGCATTGGAGATCCCCAAGAACACAGTGGTCTCCATCATTATTAAATGGAAGATGTTTGGAACCATCAAAACTCATCCTAGAGCTGGCCGCCCAGCCAAAACGAGCAATTTCTATGATGAAGCATGTTGGTGGCAGCATCATGCTGTGGGTATGTTTTTCAGCGGCAGGGACTGGGAGACTAGTCAGGATCGAGGCAAAGATGATTGGAGCAAAGTACAGAGAGATCCTTGATGAAAACCTGCTCCAGAGCGCTCAGGACCTCAGACAGGGGCGAAGGTTCATCTTCCAACAGGACAACGACTCTAAGCACACAGCAAAAACATTGCAGGAGTGGCTTCTGGACAAGTCTCTGAATGCCCTTAAGTGGCCCAACCAGAGCTCGGACTTGAACCCAATTGAATATCTCTGGAGGCCTGAAAATAACTGTGCAGCAACGCTCCCCATCCAACCTGACAGAGCTTGAGAGGACCTGCAGAGAAGAATGGGAGAAACTCCCCGAACACAGGTGTGCTAAACTCGTAGCGTCATACCCAAGAAGACTCGATACTGTAATCGCTGCCAAAGGTGCTTAAACAAAGTACTGACTAAAAGGTCTGAATACTTATGTAAATGTGATATTTCAGTTTTTATTTTTAATCAATTAGCAAAAATGTCTAAAAATCTGTTTTTGCTCTGTCATTATGGGGTATTGTGTGTAGATTGATGAAGATTATTTAAAAAAAATCTATTTTAGAATAAGGCTGTAACTTAACAAAATGTGGAAAAAGTCAAGGGGTCTGAATACTTTCCGAAGGCACTGTACACAGGGTACGAGGTAATTGAGGTAGATATGTACATATAGCTAAGGTGGCCAGACAATGAGGGAGAGTTATACAGTTATACAGGAGAATTTGAGGAAAAAGTTGCAAACTGTTAAATGAGCTTCATGCAACCACATCCATCAGTCCCGAAAATCCAATTAACGTGACTTTTAAATCTAATCTAATTTTTCCATCAATTTCCCTAATTAAATCTGAACCTGGAACAGACACACAATCGTTCATTTTGTTACATGTTTAATTTAAGACCAGAAAAGTAGTCCCAATTTGTGTTAGTAGGAGGAATGCACAGAAAGAAATGGAACCGTTCATTCTCTACTGGCCTTTAATTAGAGCTCTATCAGTGTGCTGTGGGTAAGTTTTTTGTCCTGGCCTGTACTGTAGAGAGAGGCCTCTGTTCACATCTTCAGGGGCTGTCAGTTTGTGTTGTGTAGTGTGGCGTAGTTTCTGCAGCCAGCAGCAGCTGTGATACTGTTGTCAGCTTAGTGATGGACACCTGCTCCAGACTCAACAGGAACAGAGAGAGAGCTGAGTGTCAATACTTCAATCATCTTCAGCATTGCATGCTGTAGTGGTGAAGCTCTGTTTCACCTTCACACACTTTTCTGTCTTTCTCCCTCTCTCTCTGTCAGTTGCGCACACACACACACACATGCATGCATGCACGCACGCACACACACACACACACACACATGCACACACACACACCTTTTATAATCCTAGAATAGCACTTTCTGCACACACACACATGCACACACACACACCTTTTATAATCCTAAAATAGCACTTTCTGCATTTAGATTTATGATCTGACTCCCTGGTCTTGGATCAGTTGTGCCATCAGAGGGTGTCTAGCTACATAAAGCATATACCTGGTTTTATTGCTGTCTTGAGCCCATTATATTTCAGGACGCTTTTATGGCGAGGCAGCATATTGCAATTCTGTATATTCATCACAAATCCCCCAAAATTGACCCCTTTACAATGCAAGAATAAGTAGGCGTTTTGTCATTGCACAGTCAACACTGTATTATTAAATTCCATCTCCTCTCCTCCCCATTCTTCATACACACGTATTGAGGACACAGCATAGACTATAGGTCTGATTCCACTCAGGTAACACAGGCAACAGTCTTGACAGCTAACAGTCATGCATTCACTTACATGCAGCCCTCTAGCCCACGTCAGACTAAAGAAATGTCTCCTCTGTCCCTTAAAAAATACATATCTTTGGCACAGAAGCATCATCCCAGCAATTTAGCTGTCAGTCAATGAGAGGGAAATGTCAGCAGCTCAGCTTCCGATTCGAAACCGTTCTCAGTGTCCATATCGTATTCCTGTAAATAGGCTCTGAACCCTGTCTCTGTCCATATGTCTAATTAGCCATCAGGATATGATTCTAGAAAAGAGAGACGAAGAGGGATTATTTTATGAAAGGACACATATTCCCTCAGCAGACCAAGGAAATGGCATATGGGCTTATTTTTTGTGCTTGGCACAGACTCAGTGATCATAGAATTGCACACTGTGCATGTTACTTGGTTCTTGTTCCATGAATGTTTTATCACACTGATGCTGTGATTCTGCCACGGCTGTCATTGAGACACTGCATAATATTCTATTTGATGGCTAGTACGTTAAATAATAAGGTTCAGTGGGATTTTGATGTCCCTCTGATCAAGTGTCTTTCCTGATGTGTGGTGAAGCTAATGATGGTCACTCGTCCTGGAACAACACCCCCCCCCCTCTTTTTTAAAGGTTTTGATAATCAAGGGAAACCCCTCTATACATGCCAGAGTGCAGTGCTGCTGGGTGAAACTGCACTGAGATAAAAGTGATTGCGATGTGTTTCAACAACAGTGAGACTGTCTGAATGGAACATTGTTTATCAACCTAACTGATGTGACGTAATGCATAGGTACATCCCTGGCTCAGTCCATAGACTCGAATCTTGCTTGATAGGTGAATCATTCTGTGCTTTGTATCGTCCCGAAAATCTAGAAATTATAATACTAGTAAATACAGTATAAGTACATATTTGCTGTGGTATTCTTTGATGCAGAAGACGAGTGTGGTGAAAAGCTGCCCAATAATTAATGATAGCTTTAGATATAATCTTCCCTCGGGATAAATGTTTATAAATGATGAATGCTCAATACAAATGAGCTGGCAAATTATTTCTGAGGACTGCAGTTTAACTTAATGGGAGAACTAACAGGAGGATTACTCTCAACAGTCCCCTCCTGAGTGGTGCAACAAAGAAACATTTAGAAAGAAATGTATTTAGTTTAGTTTCGCATTGCGACTAATGTGCATGTTAATATTGTAATGTGTAATTGTGTTATCTAGAGAAATAACAGTGTTTATTATGTGTGAGCAGGGGAGAATATGACTCATGCTGGATTTCTCTACACAGTCATGATTACAGACACAGAGAGCATCAATGCCTTATCTCCTAAAGTTAAATGGAAAAAATAATACATTTTCTTGCTGAGGCATAGTTTCTTTCCCCCAGCTCATTCTGAAAAGTTAATCAACAGATAAAGAGGAAGCACAGGTCCAGTGCAGTCGCCTCACACACACATTCACTTTTTGGTTTTACAAACTATCTTCCATAATCTGAACAGACAGTAATGAACAAAACATCCCGGCAGCATGTCCTCATCATTTTGCCATTTCAGACATTTTATTTCCACATGTGTATTCACTACAATAAAATCCCATTTCGAGAGCTTGTTTGACACAACAAAGAACATTTTCCTTAGCAGAGCAGCAGAATTGGTAAAATAACAACCTGCCCCAAAACCACCTCATAATGCAATCTCCCTATTGATCCATCCTTGCCATAACGCATTATGTCTGCGACTTAGTGCTAATACCACCCAGGAGTATATTTCATTTTCATTATCAAGTCAATTTATCTCTCTTTGTATGCTGTGAAGCTGACTGAGCTCTACGTGGGGCCAGGAGCTGGAGAGGAAGTGCTGAGCTAACAAAGCTGTCTCAGAGCCCTGCTAATGGAGGGGAGTACGGAGGCCCACAGGTTAATTGCCAAACGAGCTCCGGATGCTCTGTGCCCCTCTACATAGATTAACAGTTGACGTGTATTCCTGCAGGAGGTCGGCAAGGTACCAGCAGTACAGTATATTCCACTCAATTCAGTCAGATATTCCATTTCACCATCTCAGTCCAAATTCACACTGAAATATCAAAATCAATATATCACGGATAGGCCTATATAATTTATGCTACATGAAGCATAATATGGATCCCTAAAGTTAGGAATCAATTAAAGAAAGAATGCTTTTATGACTAAAATGTGACCTTCTCAGTTGAATATTCCATTGAAGTTTTCTTGTATTTTTCTTGTAAAATAAATAGAGACAATGTAGCCACATTGCTTTTGAAACATTTGTTAGAAATTGAATGTCAAAATCTGAATTTTCTGAAAAGTGCTTGAGCTTGTTATTGCCTTCCATCAAAGCACAATGGTAGCAGAGCAGTGATAGCAGCACTGGCTACCAACCGGCTACTCAACCTTGCACCTTAGAGGCTGCTGCCCTATATACATAGACATGGAATCACTGGCCACTTTGATAATGAACACTAGTCACTTGAATAATGTTCATATACTGTTTTATTAATCTCATATGTATATACTGTATTCTCTTCAACTGTATGTTAGTCAATGCCACTCCAACATTGCTCGTCCTAATATTTATATATTTATTTATTCAATTATTTTACTTTTAGATTTGTGTATTGTTGTGAATTGTTAGATACTGCTGCACTGTTGGAGCTAGGAACACAACCATTTCACTACACCCGCAATAATACATGCTAAATATATGTATGTGACCAATAACATTTCATTTGATTTGTAGATGATGATCTATGGATTTGTGTTCAGACAGTCACTGAACAGAGTCAATCTGGGTACAATCACACCTTTTCCTCATTGTTCTGTCATGAGAATGCACAAGCAGTTGTCAATACGTGTGTCAAGGCAATCCTTATTTAGATTGTGATATTGTGCTATTTCCTTGCTTTCTACTGCATTCTTTTGACTGGTGGTGTTTTGAGATTCATAAAATCAATGCTGGAGCTGTGATTTGTGTCCCATTATGGCATGCTGCTTGCATATTGTCAACAAAATACAAATAGATTAGCCTGACTTAGATTAGCCTGTCTTAATGAGTCTTAATTTCTCTCATAATGCTATGAGTGGTCCAATATGTCAGTTTATATTAGAGGTAAAGACTATTCAGTGCAATAGACAGGGAGTTGGAGGCAGGAAGTTTAAAATCTTCATGAGAACTTGCTCTCTGCCTCGTCCAGTTGTCGTGTTTTTGACTATGCCAGATTAATTGCTATGACATGCTATTCTATAAAATAATTTCTCCGTAATTAACATTACCTGATTGAACTAATCATATAAATATTAATTAACTAGAGAGGGACACCACGAAATAATATTTATAGAGCTGTTATCTTCCGAATAAGCTCTTAAAGATTTAGTAATATTTTACATCCATAGCAGTCACCTTAATCGTCATTTTATTCAGTCTCATCTGAAAGTGGTAAATCCTTGTTATCTGCAAGAATCCTGGCTAACAAGTTGAATCAGCAATACAAAATTGGGTTTAATTATTGATTTACTAAATACCTAACTAATCACACAGAATCACACATACACAATGAAATCATAACTTGATCACAAATTACGTCATACAGAAAAACGTCCCTAGCGGGTGGAATAGATATGACAGCTTGTTACCCAAAGAAAAGGGGCGGGATTTTAGTGAAAGAGCGGGAGACTGGAACATAGGCGAAGCTGTGTTATCGTAAATACAGTATCTTATGCATTCTAAATTACCGCCCATTTGAAGAAGGAAAATGCAATAAATATTTACTCTGAGCTGCGCTTCAGTAGGTTGGTGGTAGATGGAAGACCGTATCGCCAACCCGAGTCCTCTGTCCTTTGAAGAATGTCTCTGGTAGTCACTGGATACGTTGGAGTAACGTTGTGTGTAGTAGACGGGATACTCGGACTGTCCTTCCTAACCTGCGTTTGTAGCAGCTGTTGCTAACTCAACGGCTAGGAGATATCCCTTCTGTAGTGAATACGATTTCAAAGTTCATACCATTCACAATCAAAGTCCATGCTGATGTTGGCTTAGTTCTGTAGTTATTATCTGAACCATTCTGACACCGGATCGTCATCCTAGTGTACCCGGAACAGGAAGTTATATTTTTGTCAATGGCTTTTATAGTGGAGGGAGAGGGGTGTGTCTGAAAAGTTTATAACCCATGTCTCTTCACAGGGGTGGGCCCCTAGTTGAGCAGAAGCCCACATTTATGAAAATCCAAATCTCTCATGTGGAAGCTAAAATTACATTTAATCTCTTCACAAATAATTTCATATTCAAACATTTGAATTAAACAACATTTCCATGTGAATCCGATACCTCTGACGTTTAGACTTTCCACAGTAGAGTTTATGTCATTCTATCATTGATGAGAATGTGTCAGAGGGCAACCGAACTGACATAATATACCTTAAGTACCACCGCATATGTTCAGTTGGTCGGATTGCCAGAATATAGTTCATTCCCCCCCACTTTCTGATGTCCCCAGAATCTCTATGTTAACCAAGGGGTTTTCTTATGTCACATCAGTAGGGAAGAGAAAAAGGGTGAAAGAGGTATTTATGACTGCCCCCACTGCCAACGTCATGACACAGTATAGAGATGAGCTTTATTTATCCAACTGTGTGAGAATGCTTCTAAATAAAGAATACAGTGCATGGATACTGAATCACATCACAGTACATTGTCTCACCCCAATGAACCAATAGGTTTACACCATGTGATTCCTGTTGAGAATTCTTGTTATATTGGAAAGAGCAACATTTTGGGAAAATAACAATACTGTTTCCTAGATCTGAAGTGCACTACTGTCCACAGCGGACTAAAGGGATTTGTTCAAGTGCTTACATTAACATGAAGTGAATAAGGCGGCAAAGTGCCAAGAGTGCCCCATTGCACAACCCAGCCATAGCAAATCAGACATACCAAAGACTATGAAATACATAGACGGACTCATCCCTGATCTTAAAATACATAAGGCATGTGTTTGAATTGAGCAGAGGTGATATCATCTGTTGGGTGATTTAAGCTGCATATATACATATTGACTTACATGTGGGAAGTTTGCAGAAGCATCGAGTTGAAGTTTACTTTGATTCATTGGCCCTTCCTTCAAGTACGACTTTATTTGCGATCAGAGGGATGCAGTTTAGTTTTGACTTCACAACATAGTCACACACACACACTGCCTTTTGCAATCACTATTTTGCAATAACTTTTCTGCTTGGCTCCTTCAGCTCCTTGTATACTGTGAACTGTTTTTTTAATGCAGCAGGAGTTGTGTTTGTCGTAGAATCTGTTAGGAGGATCACAATTGACACGGAGAAGATAAGAAAACTTAGTAAATGACATTTTGTAAGTTAAATACAAGTAAGACTATGGAGTATTTGAGCTGAGGATGAAATGACACGAGATACCTAACCTCCCATCAGCAGACAGCAACCGGTAGAAAGTAAAAACTTCAAGGATGACCCGAAGGGACAATGGATTTTGTAACATTCTGGTGAATTCAGCAGGGTTGTCTCTGGGATAATGTAGCAGTTTTATGTATTGCTTTTGATATCACAAACCAAGAAATACATTTCCTCAGAGGAAATAGGAAAGCTGTTATTTTTTTAAAGAAGCATGCAATGGAGACAGAAAAATGTGACATCAACATTGACAGTCACTGTACAGTCAGATAATGAGGGATCAATTCCCTCAGTGAGCTTCTTCATTTCCAACACCTTTCCCAAACAAGTACAATTCATTGTCAGGAGCTGCTAGCTGCTACTAGACAACAACATTCACATTCACAGCTATGCCTATATCTCTGAACCACGCCAAGTTGGTAATCTGAAATGGGAATCTGAAACGCTGGCAGTAGCCTCACAGGTCACAACCTCTCCTCTTTAAAAAACGCAGTGTTCTTCTCAAAGCAGCCAGTAATGTATAGCAATGACAGGTATTGATCAAAGGGGTTTTGAACTCTAATATTGTATGACTTTAGAGCAAAAGGCATAAGTATATATTTTTCTGTCACATTCAAAGTTGAAACGGAAAAAGAGAGTGTATAGTTGGCAGACCTGCCATATGTCTAGTCTATTGAGTTGTCTTGAAGTTCAGTAATATATTTATTTTTACTTTTGTGGTATTTGGATAGGATTATATTCTCTTTCCAGGAAATGCCAAAGCCTTATTTCAAGATACTGCATGTGTACACTGAGTGTATAAAACTTTAATTAAGAACACCTACTCTTTCCATAACATAGACTGACCAGGTGAATAAAGGTGAAAGCAATGAGCCCTTTTTGCTGTCACTGGTTAAATCCACTTCAATCAGTGTAGATGAAGGGGAGGAGATAGATTAAAGAAGGACTTTAATTAAGCCTTGAGACGTTTGAGACATGGATTGTGTATGTGTGCCATTCCGAGTGTGGATGGGCAAGACAAAATATTTAAGTGCCTTTGAACGGGGTATGGTAGTAGGTGCCAGGCACACCGGTTTGTGTCAAGAACTGCAGCGCTGCTGGGTTTTTCATGCTCAACAGTTTCCTGTGTATATCAAGAATGGTCTACCACCCAAAGGAGATCCAGCTAACTTGACACAACTATGGGAAGCATTGGAGTCAATATGGGCCAACATCCCTGTGGAACGTTTTCGACACCTAGTAGAGTCCATGCCCCAACGAATTGAGGCTGTCCTGAGGGCAAAATGGGGTGGTGCAACTCAATATTAGGAAGGTGTTCCTAATGTTTGTGCACTCGGTGTATACAGTGGGGCAAAAAAGTATTTAGTCAGCCACCAATTGTGCAAGTTCTCCCACTTAAAAAGATGAGAGACCTGTAACTTTCATCATAGGTACACTTCAACTATGACAGACAAAATGAGAAGAAAAAAATACAGAAAATCACATTGTAGGATTTTTAATTAATTTATTTGCAAATTATGGTGGAAAATAAGTATTTGGTCAATAACAAAAGTTTATCTCAATACTTTGTTATATACCTTTTGTTGGCAATGACAGAGGTCAAACGTTTTCTGTAAGTCTTCACAAGGTTTTCACACACTGTTGCTGGTATTTTGGCCCATTCCTCCATGCAGATCTCCTCTAGAGCAGTGATGTTTTGGGGCTGTTGCTGGGCAACACGGACTTTCAACTCCCTCCAAAGATTTTCTATGGGGTTGAGATCTGGAGACTGGCTAGGCCACTCCAGGACCTTGAAATGCTTCTTACGAAGCCACTCCTTCGTTGCCCGGGCGGTGTGTTTGGGATCATTGTCATGCTGAAAGACCCAGCCACGTTTCATCTTCAATGCCCTTGCTGAAGGAAGGAGGTTTTCACTCAAAATCCCACGATACATGGCCCCATTAATTCTTTCCTTTACACGGATCAGTCGTCCTGGTCCCTTTGCAGAAAAACAGCCCCAAAGCATGATGTATACACCCCCATGCTTCACAGTAGGTATGGTGTTCTTTGGATGCAACTCAGAATTCTTTGTCTTCCAAACACGACGATTTGAGTTTTTACCAAAAAGTTATATTTTGGTTTCATCTGACCATATGACATTCTCCCAATCTTCTTCCGGATCATCCAAATGCTCTCTAGCAAACTTCAGACGGGCCTGGACATGTACTGGCTTAAGCAGGGGGACACATCAGGCACTGCAGGATTTGAGTCCCTGGCGGCGTAGTGTGTTACTGATGGTAGGCTTTGTTACTTTGGTCCCAGCTCTCTGCAGGTCATTCACTAGGTCCCCCCGTGTGGTTCTGGGATTTTTGCTCACCGTTCTTGTGATCATTTTGACCCCACGGGGTGAGATCTTGCGTGGAGCCCCAGATCGAGGGAGATTATCAGTGGTCTTGTATGTCTTCCATTTCCTAATAATTGCTCCCAAAGTTGATTTCTTCAAACCAAGCTGCTTACCTATTGCAGATTCAGTCTTCCCAGCCTGGTGCAGGTCTACAATTTTGTTTCTGGTGTCCTTTCACAGCTCTTTGGTCTTGGCCATAGTGGAGTTTGGAGTGTGACTGTTGGAGGTTGTGGACAGGTGTCTTTTATACTGATAACAAGTTCAAACAGGTGCCATTAATACAGGTAACGAGTGGAGGACAGAGGAGCCTCTTAAAGAAGACGTTACAGGTCTGTGAGAGACAGAAATCTTGCTTGTTTGTAAGTGACCAAATACTTATTTTCCACCATAATTTGCAAATGAATTCATTAAAAATCCTACAATGTGATGTTCTGGATTTTTCCCCCTCATTTTGTCTGTCATAGTTGAAGTGTGCGTATGATGAAAATTACAGGCCTCTCTCATCTTTTTAAGTGGGAGAACTTGCATAATTGGTGGCTGACTAAATACTTTTTTGCCCCACTGTATAAATATGGCCAGTGTGCTCCTTACCCAGCATGCAAATTCAAAACATTGCTGAGAATCCCATTTAGCCACACAGGCAGCTCTGTGAGAGGATGTGACACAAAGCAAGCACTTCTCACCAGCCTCACCACTGCACAACAATATATGTCCATACACAATTGACTTCTCATCACTGAACATGTGCACACACAATGAAGTCCAACAAGCAATAGACTTTACACTATACTGTGTACTATGTGTACAATGGACTGTTCCTTCCCCAGTCGCCTGGGGAATGTGATTAAAAGCTTTAGCACTTGGGCAGGTCTGTGTGTAATCACTGGCAGTGGTTCACTCCGGAGTTCCTGCACTAGTCTATTTGTGTCTTTTCCACATCATACTCAGGCTTTAGCCTGCCAACCCTGGGAGTGCACACAGAGACTGGGGCTAAGGTAGATGGGACCACATTTGCAGAGCCACGCTGCTACAGAAATGTGTGTTTATGCAGAATCAAGATGTTTCCCCTGCCAAATTCAGCTAAGCAAATCTTGACACAGTAGATTATAGTGATGTAGTTTGATTACAGAATATTGTAGGGGATTTCCAAGACTGAACTGACCACACCTATTATCATTTTTCAGCTGGTAGAGAACTGACAGAACCATTGTAGCAGCCTATATGTGCACCTGCCTGCGGCATCCTCAGGTCCTTGGTGTCATGTTGTTATGAAGGAGTGGTGTGATCTGATCTTTCTAATGACTAAAAGATTGGAAGGCCACAGTAGAACTCAAGAGGCCATTTATCAGTGTGTGTATGGCTTGTTGAAATGAGTTCTGACCAGCAGAGGCTGTAGTAAGAGTAATATCTGGTCCTCCATGTTCTCTGGCAGCTCCTTCATCTTGTGAAGGTCCCAGTCGCTGTCAGGTCCAGCAGCCTATGAGCAGCAGCAACACAGATAACAAACGTGCTGCATTGTGAAATAGTTGCCTTGCTTGCAGGGATGCCAACAGACCTTACATGTCCGCCTCTCCGTTCCGCTGCAGGCGCAATTGTATTTTCACTTAGAAATGGTAGAAGGGAGCCATTTTGACCTTTATTGTACCTTTCAGATGTAGTGTACTCTGTGATTCACTGTTGTGGAAGAAATATCTCCCCTTGATCCCTAATTGAACACATCAGTTGCTCTGTGGATCTGTGCTCCACCTGCTTTCAAATTTCTGCTCCACCCCTGAAGTGCCTATAGCCTCCAGTCAGGAGCCTCTCCTGTCCCTTCCTGTCCTGTCCTCTCCTTCCATACCACTAACTGTCTTTCAAAGGGATGACACCTGTCCAGCCTGCCTCCCATACCATCTGTGCCAGAACCCCAACTTTCATTTCAGAACATTAAAGTATGTTCCAGAATGCTACCATTCCATTATGTTCCAAAATGGTCCCAAAGTTTGAGGAAGGTCCAATGCAACCATTTATTCTCAATATCAAATCATTTCTGGGCCGCAGTTAAGTACCTTGCTGTGATTGGTTTCTTTTTTTTACCATTTTAATTGGAAAACTATGTCACGATCGTCGTTAGGAGAAAGAGAGGAGGACCAAGGCGCAGCGTAATAACAATACATCTTCCTTTTTAATGAAGACGAAACAAACACTTTTACAAACTAACAAAACAACAAACGTGAAGCTATACAAAACAAATTTGCAGACACTGGCAACTTACACATAGACAATTACCCACAACCGACCTAATGACTATGGCTGCCTAAATATGGCTTCCAATCAGAGACAAAGATAGACAGCTGTCTCTAATTGAACACCAATCTAGGCAACCATAGACTTACATAAACACCTACACTGAACACAACCCCATGAACTCTACAAACACCCCCTAGACAATACAAACACCCTAGACGAGACAAAAACACACCCCATGTCACATTCTGACCTAACTAAAATAATAAAGAAAAACAAAGATAACTAAGGCTAGGGCGTGACAGTACCCCCCCCCCCCCCCCCCCAAGGGTCCGGGTGGGCCCTCCTACGGCGGCGGCTCAGGTGCGGGACGTGGACCCCACTCCACCATAGTCAATACCCGCTTAGGTGGCCTCCCAGGAACGAGGACCCTTGTAGCGAGTCCCGGACTGAAGACCATCGTAGAGGGCGCCACTGGACGGAGGGGCAGCTCCGGACTGAGGGGCGGCTCCGGACTGAGGGGCGGCTCCGGACTGAGGGGCGGCTCCGGACTGAGGGGCGGCTCCGGACTGAGGGGCGGCTCCGGACTGAGGGGCGGCTCCGGACTGAGGGGCGGCTCTGGACTGGCGGGCGGCTCCGGACTGGCGGGCGGCTCTGGCGGCTCCTGACTGGCGGGCGGCTCTGGCGGCTCCTGACTGGCGGGCGGCTCTGGCGGCTCCTGACTGGTGGGCGGCTCTGGCGGCTCCTGACAGGCGGGCGGCTCTGACGGCTCGGGACAGACCTACGGCTCTGACGGCTCGGGACAGACGGACGGCTCTGACGGCTCGGGACAGACGGACGGCTCTGACGGCTCGGGACAGACGGACGGCTCTGACGGCTCGGGACAGACGGACGGCTCTGACGGCTCGGGACAGACGGACGGCTCTGACGGCTCGGGACAGACGGACGGCTCAGACGGCGCTGGGCAGGCGGGCAGCTCAGATGGCGCTGGGCAGACGGGCAGCTCAGATGACGCTGGGCAGGCAGGCAGCTCAAACGGCGCTGAGCAGACGGACAGCGCAGACGGCGCTGGGCAGACGGCAGACTCTGGCCGGCTGAGGCGCACAGTAGGCCTGGTGCGTGGTGCCGGAACTGGTGGTACCGGGCTGGAGACACGCACCACAGGGCGAGTGCGTGGAGGAGGAACAGGGCTCTGGAGACGCACTGGAAGCCTGGTGCGTGGTGTAGTCACTGGTGGTACTGGGCTGGAGACACGCACCACTAGGCGAGTGCGGGGAGCAGGAACAGTGCACACTGGACTCTCAAGGCGCACTATAGGCCTGGTGCGTGGTACCGGCACTGGTGGTACCGGGCTGAGGGCACGTACCTCAGGGCGTGTGCGGGGAGAAGGAACAGTGCGTACAGGGCTCTGGAGACGTACAGGAGGCTTGGTGCGTGGTGTTGGCACTGGTGGTACTGGGCTGGGAACACTCACCCCTGGGCAAGTGCGAGGGGCTGCCACAGGAGAACTGGTGCGTGGGGCTGCCATAGGAGAGCTGAGCTGGCACAGAACCTGTAGGGCTAGGAAGGCGCACAGGAGGCTTGGTGCGTGAGGCTGGCACAGTCTTCACCAGACGGCTAGCCCGCACCTCAGGACGAGTATGGAGAGCTGACTCAGGTGACATCAAATCCCTGACACGCTCCGTCGGGCGGATGTCGTGCCTCATGCACCAAACCAGCAAATCCCTAATTTCTCTCTCCTCCAATTTCCCCATTAGATCCTTCACAGTCTCTACTTCGCTCACCTCCAACACCGCACTCACCGGCTCTGATTCCAGTCTCTCCTACTTGACCCAGCTACACTCCCCGAGAGCCCCCCCCCAATACATTTTTGGGGTTGCCAGCCGCTCTGCCGTGCTAGCTCCTCATACCGGCGCCTCTCTGCTTTCGCTGCCTCCAGCTCTGCCTTGGGGCGGCGATATTCCACTGGTTGTGCCCAGGGTCCTCCGCTGTCTAATACCTCCTCCCAAGTCCAGGAGTTCTGTGTCCTCTGCCGCTGCTGTTGTTGCCCGTCATCACGCTGCTTGGTCCTAGGTTGGTGGGTAATTCTGTCACGATCATCATTAGGAAAAAGAGAGGAGGACCAAGGCGCAGCGTAATAACAATACATCTTCCTTTTTAATGAAGACGAAACAAACACTTTTACAAACTAACAAAACAACAAACTGACGACCGTGAAGCTATACAAAACAAATAAGTGCAGACACTGGCAACTTACACATAGACAATTACCCAAAACCTACCTAATGACTATGGCTGCCTAAATATGGCTCCCAATCAGAGACAAAGATAGACAGCTGTCTCTAATTGAGAACCAATCTAGGCAACCATAGACTTACATAAACACCTACACTGAACACAACCCCATGAACTCTACAAACACCCCCTAGACAATACAAACACCCTAGACGAGACAAAAACACGCCCCATGTCACACCCTGACCTAACTAAAATAATAAAGAAAAACAAAGATAACTAAGGCCAGGGCGTGACAACCAAAATAGCTTCTTAGCAAAGAGCAATTTCTCAAGCAAGAATTTTGATAGGAATGTCTGGGAGTGGTCTGAGTGGGAAGGGGAAAACTGAACAATAGTTGTTATTGGCAGAGAGATTTGGAACTCTCTTTCTTATTGGTCTATTAAGTAATTTAGCACCTGGTGATGTCATCAGGCAGGCCAAAACTCCATCCCTCCAAAACAAGCTGAAATTTCCAGGCAGATCGCTCAAGAGTGACTTCAAAATTGGCCGTCTATCCATGTCCTGAGGACGTCAGGAAATGCCTTCAAAACTGGCCATTAGAGGCAACAGTGAGTGCTATAACCATCAAGTAGGCTTGGGTTTTGCTAGGGAGATCAATCTGGGTGGTGGACACTCGCTTTCTTCTTCTGTTTTAACCATGTCCAAACCTTAACCCTTACCTTAAGCATCCAGAATGAGTGCCTAAACTTTAGGTTTTAATCCTATCCAAAACCTTAACCCAAACCTTCTAAATGAGATGTTTGGAGCAACTTCGAAATTTGACATTTGGAGAAACGGAATGATACTGAGCAGGAGGAGTCAACCCAGGTTGTCAAAAACACTTAGAAATTTGACGTTTGGAGCAACTTCGAAATTTGACGTTCAGATAAAACGTGGATAAACGTCTAATTCTGAAGTGAGACTGTGAGAGCTTGTTGGACACTTAAGGTGGTCTTTTCGAACACACTAAAAGGGCATTATCATAATTTTCACAATTTCACAGCATTATTCCAACCTCATAGTGAGGAAATATATATAAAACACAGAAAAATCATGTGTTCGACTGCACTGGGCCTTTAAAAAAGGGTAACAGATGCGAGAGTCATGCAAGTAATGTTTGTTTCAGAGTGAAAATGTTTGTTCCAAACCAGTGCTGTTTGTCACACTTCCAATGTAGTGTCCAAAACTGAGATATTCATTTCATTGCTGCTGACATAGACGATTGGACAGAAAAAGGAGTAAAGTTATCCCTTCATCCTCTCATGCCAGCTTACCCCCTCCTCTCTTATCTGTCCATCCAGAGCTTTCAGTGCCAGTCTTAGAAAGCCCTGCCACTAAGAACAGATAGGAATGTCACTTCAGTATGTTTGTTTTCGTCGAACCCAATTCACTGATGCATTCCACTGAGTCAGTGTTCTGTGTGCGGTCTCACATCATAGTTCTGTTTGTTTTTGCTTATTTCTCCACTGCCATCTAATCAACTGTGTCAACGTGTTTGTTTTCACGAAGCAAATCTCAAAGAAAACAAAACCTATGAAGTTGTCACTAATATATACAGTACCAGTCAAAAGTTTGAACACACCATCTCATTCAAGGGTTTTTCTTTATTTGGACTGTTTTCTACATTGTAGAGTAATAGTGAAGCTATGAAAGAGCACATGGAATCATGTAGTAACCAAAAAAGTATTAAACAAATTAGATTAGATTAGATTCTTCAAAGTATTCACCCTTTGCCTTGATGACAGCTTTGCACACACTTGGCATTCTCTCAACCAGCTTCACCTGGAATGCTTTTCTGACAGTCTTGAAGGAGTTCCCACATATGCTGAGCACCTGTTGGCTGCTTTTCCTTCGCTCTATGGTCCAACTCATCCCAAACCATCTCAATTGGGTTGAGGTCGGGTGATTGTGGAGGTCAGGTCATCTGATGCAGCACTCCATCACTCTCCTTCTTGGTCAAGTAGCCCTTACACAGCCTGGAGGTGTATTGGGTCATTGTCCTGTTGAAAAACAAAGGATAGTCCCACTAAGTGCAAACCAGATGGGGTGGTGTATTGCTGCAGAATGCTGTGGTAGGCATTCTGGTTAAGTGTGCCTTGAATTCTAAATATATGACTAACATTGTCACCAGCAAAGCACCTATACAACATCACACCTCCTCCTGCATGTTTCACGGTGGGAACCACACATGCAGAGATTATTCGTTTACGTACTCGGTGTCTCACAAAGACACGGCGGTTGGAACAAAAATCTCAAACTTGGACTCATTAGACCAAAGGACAGATTTCCACCGGTCTAATGTCCATTGCTCATGTTTCTTGGCCTCTTCTTCTTATTGGTGTCCTTTAGTAGTGGTTTCTTTGCAGCAATTCGATCATGAAGGCCTGATTCAAGCAGTCTCCTCTGAACAGTTGATATTGAGATGTGTCTGTTACTTGAACTCTTTGAAGCATTTATTTGGGGTGCGTTAACTCTAATAAACTTCGCATCAGAGGTAACTCTGGGTTTTCCTTTCCTGTGGCAGTCCTCATGAGAGCAAATTTCATCATAGCGCTTGGTGGTTTTTGCCGCTGCACTTGAAGAAACTTTCAAAGTACTTGACATTTTCTGATTTCACTGACCTTCACGTCTTAAAGTAATGATGGACTGTCGTTTCTATTTGCTTATTTGAGCTGTTCTTGCCATAATATGGACTTGGTCTTTTACCAAATAGGGCTATCTTGTGTATACCACCCAGCACAACTGATTTGCTCAATTGCATTAAGAGGGAAAGAAATTCCACAAAACTTTGAAAATATCTTAAAGTTACGTGGGTTTTTGGTAATGGAATTTCAAAGCACAAGGCCATGCTTCTTTAACTTACAGAAGGCAAATAGTTGGCAGGGGTCTTCACTTCAAAATGTTTGTGTTTTAAAAACCTCGGGACAGTTGAGCTAACGTAGGCTAATGTGATTAGCATGAGTTTGTAAGTAACAAGAACATTTCACAGGACATAGACATATCTGATATTGGCAGAAAGCTTACATTCTTGTTAATCTAACTGCACTGTCCAATTTACAGTAGCTATTACAGTGAAATAATATCATACTATTGTTTGAGGAGAATATCATACTATTGTTTGAGGAGAGTGCACAGTTATGAACCTGAAAAGATATTAATAAACCAATTAGGCACATTTGGGCATTCTTGATAAAAAATGTTGAACAGAAAAACAATGGTTCATTGGATCAGTCTAAAACTTTGCACATACACTGCTGCCATCTAGAGGCCAAAATCAAAATTTTGCCTGGGCTTGAATAATACATTATGGCCTTTCTCTTGCATTTCAAAGATGATGTTACAGAAAAATACAAAAAACACGTTTTTTTCGTTGTATTATCTTTTACCAGATCTAATGTGTTATATTCTCCTACATTAATTTCACATTTCCACAAACTTCAAAGTGTTTCCTTTCAAATGGTATCAATAATATGCATATCCTTGCTTCAGGTCCTGAGCTACAGGCATTTAGATTTGGGTATGTCATTTTAGGCGAAAATTGAAACGGGGCGGATCCTTTTAATGTATTCCCAATACCTTTTAACATTTAACAAGACACACCTGTTAATTGAAATTCATTCCAGGTGATTACCTCATGAAGATGGTTGAGAAAATGCCAAGTGTGTGCAAAGCTGTCATAAAGGCAAAGGGTGGCTACTTTGAAGAATCTAGAATAAAAAGAAACGCACACCTATTTAGGCGAGGTGCTGGCTAGCGGAGTAGAAAATGTAAAAATAAAGGAGATGGACAGAAAAGATGTATCTGGATCTAAATGTGTTTAAGTCACTATAACCTAACCCATCCTCTAAACTGCCTCCTCCTAGGTTGTGCGTACACTCTAGGAGCTCAGATGCAAAAATGTAATTACCAACGTTTCGACAGCCAAGCTGTCTTCATCAGGGTATGATCACAAACACTGCGGGATGACTCGTTTATATAGTGTCAAAAGACACACAGGGGTCTGTAATCATGGCCAAGAGTGGCCTAAAATCATTGGTTAATTCTCAAATATTAAAATCTAACATCAAAAATATATTTTAATTTGTTTAACACTTTTTTGGTTATTACATGATTCCATATGTGTTATTTCATAGTTTTGATGTCTTCACTATTATTTTACAATGTAGAAAATAAGTAAAAACAAGAAAAAATAACTTTTGACTGGTACTGTATATTATCTTCATGGCCCAGTGCATAAAAACAAAAACCTTGGTGGTCATACAGGCCAAAGATTTTGATCAATTCCACGATAACGGGCAATTCCACAGTAAGTTTAACAAACCATACAACTCTATGTACAAGGACTAATTGCAACAATTTACAATGACAATTTTACAAATACACATTTACTGGAAGAACTGAGCAGATGCAAAGTATGGTGACAGAATTTTGGTAAAATCTCCCTCAGATTTATATGTGAGCATGTTTTCCAAAACCTGTTAAATATCTGCAGAAAGAATGGGATGTCAGCTATCACAAGACACCTTGACTTTGGAAAAATCTCTTCTGGTTGTTGAACTATAGTAAGTGAAGTGGAATGGAATGTCATCATGGGTCCCAGATCTGTACAACACAGAAATGCATAATTATGTATAAACACAACATGAAAAGTGTTGGTCCCATGTTTCATGAGCTGAAAAAAAAGATCCCAGAAATTTTCCATGCGCACAAATATCTTATTCTCTCAAATTTTGTGCACAAATTTGTTTACATCCCTGTTAATGAGCATTTTGCCTTTGCCAAGAAAATCCATCCAACAGACAGGCGTGTAATATCAAGAAGCTGATTAAACAGCATGATCATTACACAGGTGCACCTTGTGCTGGGGACAATACAAGTCCAATAAAATAATAAAATGGGGTGGTGCTGAGGAGTATTTCTGTCTGTATAATGGCACTTTTGTGGGGAAAAAGTAATTCTGATTGGCTGGACCTGGCTCCCAAGTGGGTAGGCCTATGCCCTCCCAGGCCCACCCATGGCTGCGCCCCTGCCCAGTCATGTGAATCCATAGATTAGGGCAAATTAATTTCCTTCTATGAACTGTAACTCAGTAAAATCTTTGAAATTATTGCATATTCAGTTTATATTTGTGTTCAGTACGTATATATGAATGTCATTCTCTTCATGCTGATAGGTACACAATAGGTACACAATGGTAGAAATATGCAATATCATCCGTTCCATATTCATGTATTATTCTACACACTGGCTATTATTTTAATGAGCTCTGCCTCCAAACAAGACCAAATTTGGATGGTCCAGACTAGACCAAATCTGAACCAATCATAGACGTCTATGTTTCACAAGTTCGGACATCAAAGTACAGCACAGTAGAGCTCAGTAGAGTACAGTACAGTACATTACATTATAGTGTACACAACTCTAGTGTGTCCTACTATGTACTGTACTGAACTCTACCCTACTCTACTCTATTATACTGTACTGTACTGTACTGTACATATAATATAACTAATGGATGCTTATATTTATCCTATTTCACGTACAAGTGTTTATTAAACACATGATTATATTAAAAATGTGTTTTTTGCATATCCCGACTCCCTCTGAGGCAGCCTCGGATACTGGATAGTGGATAGGGGTGTCACGGCCAGGTTTTGCCATTATCAACCCTGCACTTTACCATACTCTACTGTGTGCTGTACTGTGCTGCACTGTACTGTACTGTACACTCTACTCATTTCTTTACTTTACTTTACTGTACTCTACTGTGCTCTACTGTACTATACTGTACTGTACTGTGCTCACCAAACCTGTGAAACATATATGTCTATGATTGGTTCATATTTCGTCCATTCCCAGACATGACCAAATCTGAACCAATCATGGATATCTGTGTTTGGGCCAAATCAAGGCAGGTCCAAAAATCAACATGTATGGATTTTGAAATTTAAGCCGGTCCAGAACGTATCATAAAACAACATCTGTGGACGTTGAAATCAAGGCCAGGGTGAAATGACTCCTTTTCAACGTCCACAGACGTCCAGTGTCGGTAAGGATGCTGGTGAGTAAGGATGCTGGATACAGTAAATTGAAAGAGAGGGGGCTCATGTCTAGGTGTCAGTAAGAGCTAAGAGAGGTGACATTAACCTAAATCAGGGTCACACAGAGTGTTTCTTGGTAGTCCTAAACAAATCTACTTTGAAACAAAAGTACAGTATACACCTCACACACATGGTTATGGAAGACTAAAATATAACCAAACCATACACTATATATACAAAAGTATGTGGACACCCCTTCATATTAGTGGATTTGGGTATTTCAGCCACACCCATTGCTGACAGGTGTATAAAATCGAGCACACAGTCATGCAATCTCCATAGACAAACATTGGCAGTCGAATGGCCTTACTGAATAGCTCATTGACTTTCAACGTGGTACCGTCATAGGATGCCAGCTTTCCAACAAGTCAGTTAAAATTTCTGCCCTGCTAAAGTTGCCCTGGTCAGCTGTAAGAGCTGTTATTTTGAAGTGGAAACGTCTCAGAGCAACAACGGCTCAGCCGCGAAGTGGTAGGCCACACAAGCTCACATAAAGAGACCGCTGAGTGCTGATGCTCATAGTGTGTAAAAATTGTCTGTCCTCGGTTGCAACACTCACTACAGAGTTCCCGAACTGCCTGTCGGGAGCTGCAGCCGCACACAAGATTAAGATCACCATGCGCAAAGCCAACCGTCGGCTGGAGTGGTGTAATCCTCGCCACCATTGGACTCTGGAGCAGGGTAAACGTGTTCTCTGGAGTGATAAATCACACTTCACCATCTGGCAGTCTGATGGACAAATCTGGTTTTGGCATAGTGCCAACTGAAACATTTGGTGGAGGAGGAATAATGGCCTGGTGCTGTTTTCATTGTTCGGGCTAGGCCCCTTGGTTCTAGTGAAGGGAAATCTTAATGCTACAGCATACAATGACATTCTAGACAATTCTGTGCTTCCAACTTTGTGGCAACAGCTTGGGGAAGGACCTTTCCTGTTTCAGCATGACAATGACCCCATGCACAAAGCGAAGTCCATACAGAAATGGTTTGTCGAAATCAGCGTGGAAGAACTTGACAGGCATGCATAGAGCCCTGACCTCAACTCCATCGAACATCTTTGGGATTCATTGGAACGCCGACTGCGAGCCAGGCCTAATCGCCCAACATCAGTGCCGACCTCACTAATGCTCTTGTGGCTGAATGAAAGCAAGTCCCCATCACAATGTTTCTACGTCTTGTGGAAAGCCTTCCCAGAAGAGTGTTATAGCAGCAAAGAGGGGACCAACTCCATATTAATGCCCATGGTTTTGGAATGAGATGTTCGATGAGCAGGTGTCCACATACTCTTGGTCATGTAGTGTAGAAACACCTGATTTTTGGCATAAAAAAATAAGAATGTTTATTAATTAGGAAATTATGAAAAAGATGAATAACATTAATAGATGATATATATTAAAGATTAAAGAAGGACTTTTAAGCCTTGAGACATTTGAGACATGGATTGTGTATGTGTGCCATTCAGAGGGTGAATGGGCAAGACAAAAGATTTAAGTGCCTTTGAACAGGGTATGGTAGTAGGTGCCAGGTGCACGAGTTTGTGTCAAGAACTGCAACGCTGCTGTTTTTTTCATGCTCAACAGTTTCCTGTGTGTATCAAGAATGGTCTACCACCCAAAGGAGATCCAGCCAACTTGACACAACTATGGGAAGCATTGGAGTCAATATGGGCCAGCATCCCTGTGGAATGCTTTCGACACCTTGTAGAGTACATGCCCCTAAGATAAGCAAATCTTGACACAGTAGATTATAGTGATATAGTTTGATTACAGAATATTGTAGGGGATTTCCAAGACTGAACTGACCTCACCTATTATCATTTTCCGGCTGGTAGAGAACTGACAGAACCATTGTAGCAGCCTATATGTGCACCTGCCTGCGGCATCCTCAGGTCCTTGGTGTCATGTTGTTATAAAGGAGTGGTTTGATCTGATCTTTCTAATGACTAAAAGATTGCAAGGCCACAGTAGAACTCAAGAGGCCATTTATCAGTGTGTGTATGGCTTGTTGAAATGAGTTCTGACCAGCAGAGGCTGTAGTAAGAGTAATATCTGGTCCTCCATGTTCTCTGGCAGCTCCTTCATCTTGTGAAGGTCCCAGTCGCTGTCAGGTCCAGCAGCCTATGAGCAGCAGCAACACAGATAACAAACGTGCTGCATTGTGAAATAGTTGCCTTGCTTGCAGTGATGCCAACAGACCTTGCATGTCCGCCTCTCCGTTCCGCTGCAGGCGCAATTGTATTTTCACTTAGAAATGGTAGAAGGGAGCCATTTTGACCTTTATTGTACCTTTCAGATGTAGTGTACTCTGTGATTTACTGTTGTGGAAGAAATATCTCCCCTTGATCCCTAATTGAACACATCAGTTGCCCTGTGCATCTGTGCTTCACCTGCTTTCAAATTTCTGCTCCACCCCTGAAGTGCCTATAGCCTCCAGTCAGGAGCCTCTCCTGTCCCGTCCTGTCCTGTCCTCTCCTTCCATACCACTAACTGTCTTTCAACGGGATGACATCTGTCCAGCCTGCCTCCCATCCCATCAGAACCCCAACTTTAATTTCAGAACATTAAAGTATGTTCCAGAATGCTACCATTCCATTATGTTCCAAAATGGTCCCAAAGTTTGATGAAGGTCCAATGCAACCATTTATTCTCAATATCAAATCATTTCTGGGCCGCAGTTAAGTACCTTGCTGTGATAGTTTTCCAAATAAAATTGTTTAAAAAAAGAAACCAAAATAGCTTCTTAGCAAAGAGCAATTTCTCAAGCAAGAATTTTGATAGGAATGTCTGGGAGTGGTCTGAGTGGGAAGGGGTCTATTAAGTAATTTACCACCTGGTGATGTCATCAGGCAGGCCAAAACTCCATCCCTCCAAAACAGGCTGAATTTTCCAGGCAGATCGCTCAAGAGTGACTTCAAAATTGGCCATCTATCCATGTCCTGAGGACGTCAGGAAATGCCTTCAAAACTGGCCACTAGAGGCAACAGTGAGTGCTATAACCATCAAGTAGGCTTGGGTTTTGCTAGGGAGATCAATCTCAGTGGTGGACACTCGTTTTCCTTCTTCTGTTTTAACCATGTCCAAACCTTAACCCTTACCTTAAGCATCCGGAAACCTAAACTTTAGGTTTTAACCCTATCCAAAACCTTAACCCTAACCTTCTAAATGAGATGTTTGGAGCAACTTCTAAATGTGACGTTTGGAGAAACGGAATGATACTGAGCAGGAGGAGTCAACCCAGGTTGTCAAAAACACTTAGAAATTTGACGTTTGGATCAACTTCGAAGTTTGACGTTTGGAGCAACTTAGAAATTTGACGTTTAGAGAAACGTGGATAAACGTCGAATTCTGAAGTGAGACTGTGAGAGCTTGTTGGACATTTAAGGTGGTCTTTTCGAACAGCTCTAACACTAAAAGGGCATTATCATAATTTTCACAATTTCACAGTATTATTCCAACCTCATAGTGAGGAAATATATATAAAACACAGAAAAATCATGTGTTCGACTGCACTGGGCCTTTAAAAAAGGGTAACAGATGCGAGAGTCATGCAAGTAATGTTTGTTTCAGAGTGAAAATGTTTGTTCCAAACCAGTGCTGTTTGTCACACTTCCAATGTAGTGTCCAAAACTGAGATATTTATTCCATTGCTGCTGACATAGACGATTGGACAGAAAAAGGAGTAAAGTTATCCCTTCATCCTCTCATGCCAGTTTACCCCCTCCTCTCTCATCTGTCATATATGCACAGTCACTTTAACTATACATTCATGTACATATGTGCATACAACCTCAATTGGCCCGACCAACCAGTGCTCCCGCAAATTGGTTAACCGGGCTATCTGCATTGTGTCCCGCCACCCACCACCCGCCAACCCCTCTTTACGCTACTGCTACTCTCTGTTCATCATATATGCATAGTCACTTAAACATATCTACATGTACATACTACCTCAATCAGCCTGACTAATCAGTGTCTGCATGTAGCCTCGCTACTGTTTTTCACTGTCTTTTTACAGTTTTTATTTCTTTACTTACCTATTGTTCACCTAATACCTTTTTTTGCATTATTGGTTAGAGCCTGTAAGTAAGCACTGTAAGATCTACACGTGTTGTATTCGGCGCACGTGACAAATAAACTTTGATTTCATTTGATTTGTCCATCCCTAGCTTTCAGTGCCAGTCTTAGAAAGCCCTGCTCTCCAAACTTGTGAAACATATATCTCTATGACTGGTTCATATTTCATCCATTCCCAGACGTAATAACATTGCACCCATGAGGCAACTAGATCATTTGACTGGAGGAAAGGGCTACCTGGAAAGAAATGAGAGAGAGAGTGGCAAAGAGAGCGATAGGGAGAGAGAGAGAGAGAGAGATAGTGAAGGGTTGTTCAGACTGTTTTCACGCTTGCTTTGGGTTATAAGCTGAACATAACAGTACGCCAGTTGAAGGATGACTGTAGCAGGTGACCCAACTGTGGTTTATGACTATTATGATTTCCTATTGTAGCCAATTCAATTGCAATAGGCAATAGTTCTGTTAGTGATTTTTTGAAATTCTGTTATCAGTTTGGTAATGGAATTAAAATTGTAACCACTTAATAGTTCATAAACCATATAGATATAAGTAAAAACACTGACTAATTGGAAGGTCTAGCTTTATTTGTTACTTATGTGCATTTTCATTATCTTCCCTCACAAGGGAGAGAAATGTAAAAATATCTTTAAGTTATGGGAGGTTTTGGTAATGGAATTTCAAGGGACAAGGCCACGTTTCTTAAACTTACAGAACGCAAATAGTTGTCAGGCTGTAACGCTCGTCTTCCTCCTCTTCTGAGGAGGAGTAGTAGGAAGGATCGGAGGACCAATACGCAGCGTGGTAAGTGTCCATATTTTAATAAAGAAAATGAACACTGAACAAAAACAACAACGTGAACAACAACATGAACAACAACGTGAACAACAACGTAACAGACACAGTACATTACGATTGCAATCACAAGGATGGATTGAACCTCTGTGTGCTTTATTCATATCATTCCACTGATTTTAGAAGTGTTTTTATTTGTTACTGAGAATAATGTAAAGGAATTATCAAAAGTATTGGTAACTTCAATCTACTCCACCTAACAAAATGTATGGTGACCAGGAACAGGAACAATCACCCACAACCCACAATACAAAACAGGCTACCTAAATATGGCTCCCAATCAGAGACAACGACTGACACCTGTCTCTGATTGAGAACCATATCAGGCCAAACACATAGAAATAGACAAACTAGACATACAACATAGAATGCCCACTCACATCACACCCTGACCAAACAAAACATAGAAACATACAAAGCAAACTATGGTCAGGGCGTGACACAGGGGTCTTCACTTCAAAATGTTTGTGTTTTAATGTATTTCTCATACCTGTTTTAACTTTTTGTAGATGTTTTCTAAGACCCCCTTTCTATCCGTTTGACTAAGAATCAAAGCATTTTGTTAATTCCTAATAATTAGGTTAGAACGTGATTGTAAAATGTAAATATGCATTAAAGGTAGACTCAGTGAAATGACGTTGACACGCGCAGCACCACATATATTGAGATGAGCGAGATGCAAGACTTCGCTCTCACACAGTCACACACAGTACGTGTGCATGTGCATGGGTTCGCTACACGCTTTTTTACAGCGTGGTAGCCTTGGCACCAAAACAGCGGAGAAGTTGAGACTAGCACTTCAACGCTCTTAGTTGTTGTGGAAATTGACCCACAATGCTGTTTACTTTCTGCACCTATGTAATATTGCCTAGTCTACCTTTAATTAAAAACAAAAATAGACTCAGTTTTTATTTGACATCAGATTTGACATCTGAGGAGTGTTTATCTCCACTCTGCTAACAAATATTTTTCTTCGCTCACACAGGAGTAATAGAGGCCTAGTTTAATAATTTTTCTAGATTTCTTTAACACCATTTTTTATTTTTATTTATCAGGGGAGCTGCAGCACCCTCAAGACCCCTACTTCCCGTGGCTATGATTATCACAATACATTTCTCCCTGCATAGTGTTTACATTTAGTCCATAATTGATCCCAAGATACTCAGGAAGACGTATGACCATATCAGCTATATTACCACACATTCAAACCCTTATAGTAGAGTGGATGTGCTATGCTCCAGTCTGTGAAACGCTTCATTATCTCCCGTTATGCCAATGATTTAGGACTTATTTGTTTTGCTCCAAGGAGCCTTAGAAATCAAATAATCAATTTGTCAAAGCATGTTGTCGTGGACGTGCCTATTTCAGGGTTAACAGCAGTGATTATGCAAAACTCTAATTCTGTTTGAGCAACCTGCAAGTCAATCATTAGCTATTCATGTCTTATCCTCAGCATTTGTGAACTCCCCACACAGCTTATGCATATTTATTTTTAAAATAAAATTCTCATGCAGCACATCACATTTGCATAACCGCTTTACAAGCTTCTTCACAGTGTTCAATGATCCCTATTTCTTCATCCAATCCGCTTGGCATGTGATTCATTCCACCAGACTTGCAGTCACAACAGCTGCATTACATATCACCTTTGATTCATTTGCAGGTGTTTTGAGTTTGGCTATGCGTCAGATGGGTAATTCTTATTCAGCCATGTCCTTTACATTGGCCCCTGGGTATATGTTTTTTTCCCCTTATCATGACAAAAGTTTGTTTTGTGTGTGCATATAGAAAAATCTATGCTGCAGCAGTGTTGGCCTTGTGTGTGATTGTCTCTGTGAATGTCCCTTTGCGCTGTTCTGGTGTGCAGGCAGGTGGTCTGCAGGCAGGTGGTCTGCAGGCAGGTGGTCTGCAGGCAGGACCAATATTCTGCACCAGGCTGGCCCTACTGGAGCTCATCGGGGTTGCTGATCTGGGGCAAGATCCAGGGCCTCTATGGCCTCCAGTCTTGCAGCTCTCAGTTCACTGCATCACCTTCTGTCAGACCAACACCTCCCATCAGTCCACACAGCCAGGGCACTGTCACACACTGATCAGTTTCACCTGTCCTTGTTATTATCTCCACCCCCTCCAGGTGTCGCTTGTTTTCCCCAGTGTATTTATCCCTGTGTTTCCTGTCTCTCTGTGCCAGTTTGTCTTGTATGTTTCCAAGTCAACCAGCGTTTTTCCCGTTCTCCTGCTTTTTGCATTCTCCTTTTTCTAGTCCTCCCGGTTTTGACCCTTGCCTGTTTCTGGACTTTGTACAGGTTTTGACCTTTTGCCTGTCCATGACCATTCTCTTGCCTACCCCTTTGGATTAATAAACATTGTAAGACTCCAACCATCTGCCTCCTTTGTCTACATTTAGGTCTCGCCTTGATAGACACAGAACAGGGCTGCAGGCTACACCACATTAACCCTCCAACCAGGGAACAGGGGTCACTTCCTATAGAACTCAGTTCAGCTACAGACCACAGCCATTAAAACAGCACAGTTGTCAAGCAGCAAATCTGAAGGGCCAAATCCTGAGTATATATCTCTATACCCTACACCTGAATTGTTTGTTACATCTGTTATAGAGCATAGCAAGACGTAAATGCACATGCTTTCAGAGTAAAACCAAAAGGGTGAGATCTAGTCTAGGCTTGTCACGCCCTGACCTTAGAGAGCCTTTTTATTTCTCTATTTGGTTAGGCCAGGGTGTGATTAGGGTGGGCATTCTAGTTTTTCGTTTTCTATGTTGGCCAGGTATGGTTCCCAATCATAGGCAGCTGTCTATCGTTGTCTCTGATTGGGGATCATATTTAGGCAGCCTTTTCTCACCTGTTGTTTGTGGGATCTTGTTTTTGTGTAGTGCCTGTTTACACTGCAATTACTTCACAGTTTGTTTGTTTTCTGTATTTGTTTTGGTGAGTTTCATTTGATTAAAACATGTGGAACTCTACGCACGCTGCGGCTTGGTCCAATCATTCTAACGATCGTGACAAGGCTACAATAAAATAAATAAAACTGGGCTATTCATTAATTCATAGTACAAGAAAAAGTGACTGAGATTTACTATATATTTTACTATTCAGTCACTGCATGATGCAAAATAATTCACTGCGTATCAAATGCAATGTTCAATGATAAGGATACAGTGATGTGGCGTATCTGAGGTCAGTGAGGATTCTGTGACCATCATCCAGCATGGAGAGAGATGCCAGGCAGGCAGGGCCTTCCAGCTTTCCATTTGCATCTGAGCAGAATAAGCCGATAAGAGCCTGAAGGACGGCGGGCTCTTTTGTCACGCCACCATGTGTAACTCTCCAGTCCTCCTCCCTCTCCCCAGCCAGCTTAGTGAGGGGACAGACAGACAGACAGACAGACAGACAGACAGACAGACAGACAGACAGACAGACAGACACAGACACACACACACACACACACACACACACACACACACACACACACACACACACACACACACACACACACACACACACACACACAGTAACAGGGGTGGCCAGCCCCAGAGCCTCTGAGCCTCTTCCAAGCTCCCCTGTAATTACCACTACTGCTAAATCACACTGGGAGCAAGACTAATAACTCCTCCTAATAACGTACAGTGTATGTGTGACCTGCCGAAGTTCAAATGACATCATCACTCACTGTGACTCGCAAGCTATACCATCCGCCATACCCCTCCTTAGATCACTTTTACAGAACTACAGCTAATCAGAGCTGTAGATTTCTCTCACTGTGTGGGAATGGGAATGGGACAGTCATTACGGTGCAGAAAGTGCTGTGTGTGCAGCTTCTCTGCCTGCTCATATACACCACCCATCAAGATGCTCATTAGTATTGTTGAGCTAGTTCTTGTGGTCTTTCGGGGGTGCTTTGTGGTAAATGTGCCACTGGAATACACCATTTACCTTGAATAATCATGATTAAGATAAAGAAATTGGGGCTGCTTCCTCAAACCACAATCTTGTACCATAAATTAGTATTCTATGATTGTTTGTATTGTGGAGCTTCAAGTAAACATTTCAAATCAACATAGTAGCCTACATCTTCTGAATAAATACACTGAGTATACCAAACATGAGGAACACCCCCCACCCCCTTTTTGCTCTCAGAACAGCCTCAATTTGTCGGGGCATGGATTTTACAAGGTGTCGAAAGCGTTCCACAGGGATGCTGGCCAATTTTGACCCCAATGTCCCCACAGTTGTGTCAAGTTGTCTGGATGTCCTTTGGGTGATGGAACATTGTTGATACACACCGGAAACTGTTGAGGGTGAAAAAAACAGCAGCGTTGCAGTTCTTGACACAAACCGGTGCGCCTGGCACCTACTAACATACCCTGTTCAAAGGCACTTACATCTTTTGTCTTGGTCATACAAACTCTGAATGACACACAGACAATCCATGTCTCGAGTGTATCAACGCTAAAAAAATCCTTCTTTAATCTGTCACATGGATTCACCTGGTCAGTCTATGTCATGGAAAGGTCAGGTGTTCTTAATGTTTTGTACACTAAGTGTCTATGTATGTACAGAAGGAATACTTTTGGGGGATAATGATGTGAACCTGGTGTAGTGGATAAAAAATCATAGCTGTCATCACAGCGCTGGAACCTATTGATCACTGACATCCAGCGTCTCCCAGGAAACGGATATGTTAGGTCCACAGTGACATTATTAAGATGGCTGTCTGTCATGTTAATCATGTCCCTTCTCAAGATACCCCATCCTGTAGGCTGATCTGTTTTAGCCTATTATCACAGTTCAGGTGAAAAGTGTTGTGAAAAACGAAAAGCACTCAAAAGTGCTGCAATGCTAAAGATGTTCTTGTGTTGCCGAATGAAATGAAGTATTTATAACCTACAAACACATGCTGCTGTTTGTGAGGTTATTTTTGCTGCTTCCTTTTAACACCCTGTCAGAGCAGATTAAAAGTAGAAATATCCTCTGTCTCTGATTGGGGTCAAGATGTTTATTGAGTGTCAGATTCACACTCATGTGAACTTTTGTGGAGGCTTATAGAGTACTACCATCTCCATTAGCACAGTAGGCAGTGGAGGATACAATCTGTTTTAATTGGCACAACACAATAGTGTTCAATGTCCGCTTCATCTATACATACGCAGCACACAGACTACTCTGTCTCCATATCAGTTCACATAGATTCACTCAGACGTACCAGAATGCATGAGACATGTAAGACACACCTGCTCTCTCCTAATCTGGTTGGACACTGGTGCAGTAACATAATGCAGATCAGATTCGTCCAGTGTCCCCTGCTGCATTGGAGTCTCTTACAATTGTTCATTTCACTATAATGAGGCTCATATGGAGAAGGGACTACTGATAGGTCATAAGAGTCACTCCCCTGTTCAATAGCACAAACCCAAGGATAATCTCACTATTGCACGTGCACGTGCACGCACGCACACATGGCCCGAAAACGTTGGTTCACTTCCCTTCTTTTTTTGAGAGGACACTTGGTAACAAGTTGCTGGATTTCTTCCTCTCTTCCCCGTCTCTCCCTCCCGAGCCTCTTTTTTCCATTCGAGTGCCATTTCTCTCAGGGCCTGTACTGTGTTCATGCCCTGTTGCTCTTATCTCCAGGCCAGGGAACCAGGGAGCCTGCTGTTTTAGCTGCTTCTCTTAAGGTTGTTTGCCTCCATGCACCAGTCTGCAAATTAAAATATATTGATGGATGCTCAGGCCTTCTTGGAGATGACAGGGCTATTTCCCCTCTTCACTGACAGAGCTCATCTTTAACGCCGCACTGCCTCCACTGAGCTGTCAATCTGGGCTCCCCTCGACCGATAACTGCCCGCTCTCACTGCTTAATTGTGTCTCAGTGATTCAGTTTGTCATGGCATGCCATTTCCGTGGCCATGGGTGGACTGATGGGACTGCTTGGTGTTACTCAGGCCTAGTCTCCAGAGACGATGTGAGAGGAATGATATATTGAAGATATGGAAAACAGTTGATCCTCACTCTCAGGTGCTAAACGCTGAATGATTTTCAGGCTCCATATTTTGTGCTGTATATTGTGGTAGAATGATGACTGTGCCAGCAGACAGGGTGACTGGTCCAGCCTGGATATTGTGTCTGCACAGCAGGTTTCTGTTCCATTGTGTTCTATTGTGGAAACTGGGTGACATTTATGCATTATTTGGCACCAGTGTGTTTTAAGTCTATGAATGGCAGTTTTCATTCCTTACCGTGGTAACAACAGGTCATGACATTTCCGACAGGAAGTGATAGTCATCAGAGCAAAAAAGGTGAGTAACACAGGTCTAGTGTGTGGAAATTGGCAATGCCTTACCCACATGCATGCACACGCACACACACAGACCTGTCCTGTTCATTTTTGTATGAGTAGAACTATTTCAGACAGAATAAGTGTAGAGCCACCGGTTCCGTATGGAAGGCTCTAACAACCTGTCTCACCCTATTTTGATTGCTGCCAGACCTAATTGTCTCTACTCTTGGGCACCAGCGTCAAGCAGACATTAATATTTCACTGGCACTTATATCAGCCTGCCAGAAAAGAGCAAGATGCACTAACTATGGGAGACAGAGGCTAAGAGCTAGCACAGGCTAAGTTTTCCTGACTTGTCTTAGATGTCACACTGGGTGACCACATCCTCAGACAAGCACACTAGCTGCCCTCTGGTATTCCGAGGTACACCGTAGACAGTCCTTGTGATGACCATAGTAAATGCCCCTGTGCATAAAATGTGACTGGAAACTGTGCTTTAATAGCACATACAGTGCCTTCGGAAAGTATTCAGACCCCTTGAATTTTTCCACATTTTGTTACGTTACAGCCTTATTCCGTAAATTGATGGAATAAAAACAATTCATCAGCAGTCTACACACAAAACCCCATAATGACAAAGTGAAAACAGGTTTTTAGAAATGTTTTGAAATTTAACAAACATAAAAGACAGAAATAGCTTATTTACATAAGTATTCAGACCTTTTGCTATGAATGCGCGAAAAGGAGCTCAGGTGCATCCTGTTGCCTTTGATCATCCTTGAGATGTTTCAACAACTTGATTGGAGTCCAACTGTGGTAAATTCAATTGATTGGACATGATTTGGAAAGGCACACACCTGTCTGTTGTCATGACGTTGCCCTGTTGGTGAGGTTTATGACCCCCATAAATACCTTTCCCCCTTTTCTCTCTCTATTCTACAGAATGGACTCTTGGAAAGCCCTTTGTTAACATAGAGAGAGTCTGGTAACATCAAAAGGTTGGGGAAAAGAACAATCTTTATGTAATCCAACCAGTTGGAAGTATCCGTTGGTACTTAAAGAATATGATGTCAGATCAGTTGTCGTCTGAGACATTATTACTGATGATAGGACGACAAACGGTATCTTGGAAAGTCTGCACATTCTAGTTATCAGATTCACATGAAATTGTTGTGCAATTTAAATGTTTAAATATGAAACTATTTGTGAAAAATGAAATGTAATTTCAGTTTTTAAAATTAGAGAATTGTTTTCATAAGTAAAATATTCTCAATCAGTGGCCACGCCCACGTGAATAGGCATTGGTTGGAAATGATGAACCAACCCCTTTTCTACATTTCTATAAGAGCACCCGTGACCCAATTCACGGCGAACTAAGCCAACCTCAGCGTGAGCTCTGGCTGCAAATGGTTGAACAACTACAACTTAACGAAATTAACATTGTGTTCCAGATGACATCAGGACTGTTATCCATACATTTAGAAGGGCGACTTTCAATGTGGAGGTGACGATCGCCACGGTGGAAGGATGAATTTCGACTATACCAGCCAGAACATAGCATGAGCTTATAGTATGGCAACTTGGTATGAACTTTGAACTCGTATTCACTAAAGAAGTGATACATCCTAGACGTTGAGTTATCAGCAGCAGCTGTAAATGTGCGTGGCCTAAGAAAGGACGGACAATCTCTTCAGAACAACAGGGTACTACAACGTATACGTTCTACCACACGACGATGGTACTACAATGTATCCGTTCTACCACAAGACGACAGACTACAACGTATCCGCCCATAAATACTCATCAAAGGACAAGAGAGATCTCTGCTGGGCAACCCAGCCTTCCATCTTCGACCAGTCTATCGAAGCACAGCTCAGAGTAAATATATTTCTTACATTTTCCTTTTCCGAATGGGCGGTATTTAGAATGGATAAGATTCTGTATTTACGATAGCATAGCTTCATAAGGTCCGATAGAGACACAATCCTTTTGTTCCTGAGTCTTCCCGTGCTTTCATTCAAACCCAACCCCCTTTCTTTGTGTAACCAGCTGTCATATCGGTTTCGTCCACTAAGGACGTTTTCTTTGATGACATAATTAGTAATCAATGTATGATCCATCCTGTGTATATGTAATTTTGTGTGATTATTCAGGTATTTAGTAAATGAATAATTAAACCAAATGTTGTATTGCTGATTCAACTTGTTAGCCAGGGTTCGTGAAGATATCCAAGACTTTTACGACGTTCAGATGAGACTGAATAAGGTGCCAATTAATAATTGACTGCTATTGATATAAAAGATTACCAGGTCTTTAAGAGTTTATTCGGAAGACAACAGCTTTATTAACATTATTCCGTGGTGCCCCAACTTCCTAGTTAATTACATTTACATGACTAGATTAATCAGGTAATTTTAATTACAGAGAACTTATTTGATAAAATAGCATGTCATATATCACTTAATCCATATTAAGACAGGACACTGTTTAAGGTCCCACAGTTGAAAGTGCATATCAGAGCAAAAACCAGGCCATGGGGTTGAATGAATTGTCCGTAGAGCTCAGAGACAGGATTGTGTCGAGGCACAGATCTGTGGAAGGGTACCAAAACATTTCTGCAGCATTGACACTCCCCAAGAACACAGTGGCCTCCATCCTTCTTAAATTAAGGATGTTTGGAACCACCAAGACTCTTCCTAGATCTGGCCGCCTGGCCAAACTGAGAAGGTCCTTGGTCAGGGAGGTGACCAAGAACCTGATGGTCACTCTGACAGAGCTCTAGAGTTCCTCTGTGGAGATGGGAGAACCTTCCATAAGCACAGCCATCTCTGCAGCAGTCCACCAATCAGGCCTTTATGTGGCCAGATGGAAGCCACTCCTCAGTAAAAGGCACATGACAATCCGCTTGGAGTTTGCCAAAAGGCACCTAAAGACTCTCAGACCATGAGAAACAAGATCCTCTGGTCTGATGAAACCAAGATTGAACTCTTTGGCCTGAATGCTAAGCATCATGTCTGGAAGAAACCTGGCACCATCCCTACGGTGATGCATGGTGGTGGAAGCATCATGCTGTGGGGATGTTTTTCAGCGTCAGGGACTGGGAGACTTGTCAGGATCAGGGCAAAGATGAACAGAGCAAAGTACAGAGAGATCCTTGATGAAAACCTGCTCCAGAGCGCTCAAGACCACAGACTGGGGTGAAGGTTCACCTTCTAACAGGACAACGACCCTAAGCACACAGCCAAGACAACGCAGGAGTGGCTTTGGGACAAGTCTCTGAATGTCCTTGAGTGGCCCAGCCAAAGCCCGGATTTGAACCAGATTGAACATCTCTGGAGAGACCTGAAAATAGCTGTGCAGCAACACTCCCCATCCAACCTGACAGAACCTGGGAGGATCTGCAGAGAAGAATGGGAGAAACTCCCCAAATACAGACGTACCAATCTGTGCTTCAACAAAGTACCGATTAAAGGGTCTGAATACTTATGTAAATGTAATATTTCAGGGTTTTTTCCTTATAAATTAGTAAACATCTCTTAAAACCTGTTTTTGCTTTGTCATTATGGAGTATTGTGTGTAGATTGATGAGAGAAAAATGTATTTAATCCATTTTACAATAAGGCTGTAATGTAACAAAATGTGGAAAAAGTCATGGGTCTGAATACTTTCCGAAGGCACTGTACACATTCCAATTAATAAATGACCCAGATGAATATGACATATGTTCAGAGATTACCACACACACCTTACCCTTATAGTGTTGATAAGACAGCCTGCCCTCCACTAACCTGGAAATATACAGTACATCATTACATCAAATGTGCTTTTCCAAATGACTCGAAATACACACAGCTGATTTGCAGCAATTATTTTACCCCAGCCTCTTGTTTTTGCAAATTAATTAGCTTTATTGAGGTAAATTGGCCTGTCAAAGTCAATGTGTGGCGGCTGACACAGTGCCAGGGGAGGATGGGAAATGGTTAAGAGGGAGAGAGAGACAACTACAGCAGATAAACAATACCAAACAATGGAATCCTTAAATGCAATTAGGCTAAAGAATTAGGAAGTCTATGGTTGTGAAAGAGAATGTTATGCCTCAGAAGATCCACTCTTCTCAGGGAGAAAAATATTCTGCCAACTGATAATGCAAAGCCCATAATTTCTCTTCACTGGTATCTTCCAAGTATTAAAGTGGCCATTCTACTCCAACATATTCATTTTCACATATCCAACCAAGAAAATAAGCACCTAAGAATGGGTTGTAAAAATTGTACTACTTTTTTGGGCTTGCTGAATAATTTCACTTGCTGAATAGATTTTTGGATAAATAGAAGAAATGAGAGCATTTTTGTAATGGAAGACCTTATGGATCTCTGACTCAATATGTATCTGAAGTTACGCTCCACTTGGTTGGTTTAGCATTCTGCTAAAGCTGCAGCCATTCAGTGACTTAGGAAGAACGACACTAGAATATTGCATGACCCAGGAAAGACTCACTGCAACAACATGCTGCAGCTGAAATGTGGCCTTACCAACTATGTGGGATACTATAGCTGTCCCCATATTCTCCCATAGGGTTTGTTTTCTCCTCTGCAACAGAATGGGTAATGCCATCATTTCCAATGCTCCTGTGGACGGGGGAATAGTGCATGCTGCTAAAATGGAATGCTAAAAGGTGATGAGGAAACACTTATACCTAATTATCAACTTCCCTCATTCTAATTTCCCTTCACTCTGCCTTGTGACAGGTGCTCGCTTTCTCTCTCTCTATATTTTCCCATTACCTACTGAGCTCAAATATGGAGCCTCAAATGGCAAACATTTGCTATGGTTCATGTCTCCTTGGGGGGGAAGACGTGATGATGAGCTGCTTGGTTCATTTTACATTAGTCACTCAAATTTCACATATTCAGTAAAATATACACATGTTATCCCAACAACACATTGGATAATTCAGTATGGAAATCTAGCTAGAATAGTGAGAATAGAGAATAAAACTTCAACTAGCAGTTCAATTAAAAAGAAACAGTGACAAAAGCATATTGTTAGGCTGTTGACATTGTCTATTATTTCTCAGCTTTCAGTTTTTTTTATATAACTGTAGTTTTTTGAAAAATATACAGTACCTATAAGCTCTTATCATGAATGCTCCAAAGGCATCTCCATGGAAACCATTAGAGATAAATAAAATGACCAAAAATGATCTTTTCACTTCCGTCTCTCACTGAGTAGCTTTCTATAAACATATATCCTTTAAGGGATACAATTAACCAAACAACGCCACGCTCCACTTATTAAAGGACAAATAAACCATGTTCATGAAATATTTACAACAAAACATGCAGCCCTAAATGAAACTGGAATAAACACCCTTTTCTCTTTCATAACGTCATATCTAGACAAATTGGAATTCATTCGAGTCGAATGTATTTAAACTCAAACTGTCAGGCAATTGTCTGGAGCTTTCAAGTTTGTTTGCTGCTTTTTGCAAGATATTTCAGTGATTTCTTTGTCCAAAATCAGCAATTTATATAATGTGATAGCTATTGCAATTATACCCTCAGCAAGGGGAGCGAAAACGCACAAAACATTTTTTAAAGCCTGCACACTGGCACTTGGGAGGATGTTACACTGAAAAGGAGTGCTGCCCCAAATATCCATGGGTACACTCAACAAGACCATATGTGTTTTCTCATTTCCTTTCATGTGTGGGTGTGTGTAAATGTATTTGGACCCCCTTTACACGGTCTCTCATTTATACCCAAAAGCACATCTTACAAGGTCACTGGACTGCAAAGTTTACCCAAAGGGCATTCTTTGTTTTATGGTGTACTTGGTTACCCTGCAGTCTGATGGGCTTGGAAGGTAGGCTACTGTTTCATACACAGTACAAGGCAGGTCAAGGCCATTGTAACTTAGTCCTACAAGGGAGAGCAGCTCCAGAGGCACCGAGAGGAAACTGAGAGTGTGGGGTCAGGGAGGGTCCTGGGATGAATGAAAACCTGGTCTGTCAGATGTGCACACTGCCTGGAGAGTCCAGGAAAAACAGAAACTACTAGTCTATGGATGCACTATTACAAGGATTTCAGTAGATATCTTGCTGAAAGAGCTATTGTTCTGTACATGCTAGTGTTTGATGTGATAGCTGAAGGCTATGCAACCTAGAACTGGACTGTTGTTTGTTTGTTCAGAGTTTGTTGACTTTCATAATCCCAAATGGCAGGCAAGTCCGAAAAATTGTTTTATACTTTTGTTTTATGATAGGGAAAAAATAGATCAAATCTGTTTGAAGACATGATTCATCTTGTATGAAGTTTATCAACCAACCCAGCCCTCAATTGTTTATTCTTTATTCTCCACAGACCAAGTGTATATCACTTCCTTCCAACAGAAACTCAGCGAGGGAAAGGAAATCTGAATTATGCTTCAGGTCCATTTCCAAGTTTCTCAGTAATATGATCTGGTACTGGTGGGAACATTTTGACAACTCAGCCTTTATTAAACCCTAACTCTGAATCTAATACCACATCTAGAGTCACTGAGTTTGGCTAAGCAGACAGAATTACAATCTGACCACCCAGAATGTCCAACACCACATGCCTGTATTCCACTAAAAGTACTTTTAGCCCTCTGTATGGAAAGCTTAGCTGGAAAGGATATCCTTTACTACCGTTAATGAAGGATGAGGTATTATACCCCTTCTAAACCTGCAACAATGCAACATTCTAATACAAACTCAACATATTATGAAGAAGGCCATAAACACAGTAACACACACGGCTTCACTTCCCTCCTCTCTATCACTCTTCTCCTCTCTTCTACCTGTCATTTCATCACAATGATTAATTACCTCTCTTGTTCTAACAAATTATTAGGACTCCATCATCTCCCATCAGTCCTGAATGGGAGTCCAATCATCAAACATAACCAGGTGATCCACAGCACGTGAGGAGGGACTAGAGCTGCCTTTTCACACAAAGAACACACAGCAGTTCTGAGAAAATCCCAATAGGTTCCATTTCATAATTATTCTGCATCACCACATTCTTCACAGTCTTTGTTTCAGTGACAAGGATTTGAAATGTAAGAATGCTGATTATGGCCATTCATTCAGCAATAAAAAAGAGTGCATCACCAGCCTCTGTGCATTGCAGCTGCATCAGCTTTCTGGACTACACTGTAACTCAGGGATTCCACCATCTGGAGCAAGTGGATAATGACTGTCTCTTTTCCTCTTCCTTCTCTCTCTCTCATTCATTTATGATACAGCAGTACCCAGGCTCAATCCACTTATCGGAGGAGCATAGCCCTCACTCTGTTGAACAGTGTGGCCAGTGATGAAGATGAGCGGTGTGTCAACCTGGAAACAAACTGAGGCCAGACTTTCCTTTACCTGGCCGGAACTGGGCTGACCAGAGAGCATTTAATTAGGCTTGGGACCATAGGTATAATATATGTAGATATTAAACAGGTGTAGAGAGAGAGTGAGCCAATCACAATAGATTAATCACAATAGTTATATAGGATTTATCAGTGTGGTCGCGCCAACTTTAAGGGGTTAGTAATGAAAGGTCAAATGCAGACGTTTTTATCTCAACATCAAATAATTTTTCGCTAATAATTACGTACCTTACTGGGATTGTTTTCAATTACAATGGTAAAAAAGAAACAAAAATAGCTTATTTGCAAAAAGCTATTTCTCATGTAAGAATTTTTCTAGGACTGCCTGGGAGTGGTCTGAGTGCAGAGGGAATTTGAAAACTAGCTGTTATTGTCAGAGAGGTTTGGAACTTTATTTCTTATTGGTCTGTTGACTCATTTACCACCTGGTGATGTTACCAGGCAGGTGAAAAGTCCATCCTACCAAAACAGGCAAACATTTCAGCCGGTCTTTTCAAACTGCTCTTACACTAAATGGCATTCACAATTTCGCAGTATTATTCCCACCTCATACTGTGTAAATCTATATAAAACACAGGGAAATCACACTTTTAACTGCACTGGGCCTTTTATAAGGAATTTTGGAAATGAATGATGGCTGTGTTGTTTTTATAAAATAACTTTTTTATGGCATTTTAAGAAGACACCTGAAAAGGTCACTTTAGCAAGTCCTTGGAGTGATAGTATGTATCATCAAAATGCAGCTTCAGAATCTTAAATCAGATCACAAGAAGCTGACAGTACAGGATGTAACAGACAGTAATTCCCAATAGTTATCTGGCTCCCTGATCAGTTTTGATGTATCAGCCATTATAGATGGATTGTCACGATCGTGTGGAGGATTGACGGACCAAAACGCAGCTTTAGGAAAATAAGCCATCTCCTTTTTATTGAAGAAGAAGGCAAACGAAACAAACACACTTACGAACTAAACAAAACAAGAAAACGATCGTGAAGCTAAACAACGATGTGCACACACAGGCTACAAACGTATCACATAGACAACGCTAGACACATGTACTCAACACAAACCCATATACTACACCAACAACCCCTTTACCATAGAATCACCCAAAACCAACAAAACACAAACATTCCCCATGTCACACCCTGACCTAACTAAAATAATAAAGAAAACAAAGAATACTAAGGCCAGGGCGTGACATAACCCCCCCCTTAAGGTGCGAACTCCGGGCGCACCATTACACAGTCTAGGGGAGGGTCTGGGTGGGCTTCCATCCACGGTGGCGGCTCCGGCTCTGGTTGTGGTCCCCACGTCACCACAGTCCCTAACCACCTCCTTAGCTTCCTCCAAATGACCCCCCTCCACATTAACCCCATTGCATTAAGGGGCAGTTCCGGACTAAGGGGCAGCTCCGGACTAAGGGGCAGTACCAGGGTAAGGGGCAGTACCAGGGTAAGGGGCAGTACCAGGGTCAGGGGCAGTACCAGGGTCAGGGGCAGTACCAGGGTAAGGGGCAGCACCAGGGTAAGGGGCAGCACCAGGGTAAGGGGCAGCACCAGGATAAGGGGCAGCTCCGGACTGAGGAATGGCAGCTCCGGACTGAGGAATGGCAGCTCCGGACTGAGGAATGGCAGCTCCGGACTGAGGAATGGCAGCTCCGGACTGAGGAATGGCAGCTCCGGACTGAGGGACTGCAGCTCCGGACTGAGGGACGGCCCATGGCTGGCTGACAGATCTGGCTGCTCATGGCTGGCTGACGGATCTGGCTGCTCATGGCTGGCTGACGGATCTGGCTGCTCATGGCTGGCTGACGGATCTGGCTGCTCATGGCTGGCTGACGGATCTGGCTGCTCATGGCTGGCTGACGGATCTGGCTGCTCATGGCTGGCTGACGGATCTGGCTGCTCATGGCTAACTGACGGATCTGGCTGCTCATGGCTGGCTGACGGATCTGGCTGCTCATGGCTAGCTGACGGATCTGGCTGCTCATGGCTGGCTGACGGATCTGGCTGCTCATGGCTGGCTGACGGATCTGGCTGCTCATGGCTGGCTGACGGATCTGGCTGCTCATGGCTGGCTGACGGATCTGGCTGCTCATGGCTGGCTGACGGATCTGGCTGCTCATGGCTAGCTGACGGATCTGGCTGCTCATGGCTAGCTGACGGATCTGGCTGCTCATGGCTGGCTGACTGATCTGGCAGATCCTGTCTGATTGGCGGCTCTGGCAGATCCTGTCTGGTTGGCGGCTCTGGCAGATCCTGTCTGGTTGGCGGCTCTGGCAGATCCTGTCTGGTTGGCGGCTCTGGCAGATCCTGTCTGGTTGGCGGCTCTGGCAGATCCTGTCTGGTTGGCGGCTCTGGCAGATCCTGTCTGACGGACGGCTCTAGCGGCTCCTGTCTGGCGGACGGCTCTAGCGGCTCCTGTCTGGCGGACGGCTCAGTAGGCTCATGGCAGACGGGCGGCTTTGCAGGCTCATGGCAGACGGGCGGCTTTGCAGGCTCATTGCAGATGGATGGCTCAGATGGCGCTGGGGAGACGGATGGCTCAGATGGCGCTGGGGAGACGGATGGCTCAGATGGCGCTGGGGAGACGGATGGCTCAGATGGCGCTGGGGAGACGGATGGCTCAGATGGCGCTGGGGAGACGGATGGCTCAGATGACGCTGGGGAGACGGATGGCTCAGATGGCGCTTGGCAGACGGGCAGTTCAGGCATCCCTGTGCAGACGGCAGACTCCTGCCGGCTGAGGCGCACTGTAGGCCTGGTGCGTGGTGCCGGGACTGGTGGCACCGGGCTGGGGACACGCATCTCAGGGCTAGTGCGGGGAGCAGCAACAGGACGCACAGGACTCTGGGGACACACAGGAGGCTTGGTGCGTGGTTTAGGCACTGGTGGTAAAGGGCTGGAGACACGCACCATATGGCTAGTGCGTGGAGGAGGCACTGGTGGTACTGGGTTGGGGCGGGGAGGTGGCGCCGGAAATACCGGACCATGCAGGCGTACTGGCTCCCTTGAGCGCCGAGCCTGCCCAACCTTACCTGGTTGTATGCTCCCCGTCGCCTGACCAGTGCGGGGAGGTGGAAAAACCCGCACCGGCCTATGTAGGCGAACCGGGGACACCATGCGTAAGGCTGGTGCCATGTACGCCGGCCCGAGGAGACGCACTGGTGACCAGATGCGTTGGGCCGGCTTCATGACATACGGCTCAACGCTCAGTCTAGCCCGGCCGATACGTGGAGCTGGAATGTACCGAACCGGGCTATGCACGCGTACAGGAGACACCGTGCGCTCTACTGCGTAACACGGTGTCTGCCCGTACTCTCGCTCTCCACGGTAAGTACAGGGAGTAGGCGCAGGTTTCCTACCAGACTTCGCCACACTCCCTTTAAGGCCCCCCCCAAGAAATTTTTGGGTTGTACTCACGGGCTTCCAGCCTTGTCTCCGTGCTGCCTCCTCATATCGCCTCCTCTCGGCTTTAGCTGCCTCCAGCTCTTCACGAGGAAGACGATATTCTCCAGGTTGTGCCCACGGCCCCTTACCATCCAGTATCTCCTCCCATGTCCACGAATCCTGTGTAGGTAGGTCCTGTTGCCGCTTTCCATGCCGCTTGGTCCTGTAATGGTGAGTAGTTCTGTCACGATCGTGTGGAGGATTGACGGACCAAAACGCAGCTTTAGGAAAATAAGCCATCTCCTTTTTATTGAAGAAGAAGGCAAACGAAACAAACACACTTACGAACTAAACAAAACAAGAAAACGATCGTGAAGCTAAACAACGATGTGCACACACAGGCTACAAACGTATCACATAGACAACGCTAGACACATGTACTCAACACAAACCCATATACTACACCAACAACCCCTTTACCATAGAATCACCCAAAACCAACAAAACACAAACATTCCCCATGTCACACCCTGACCTAACTAAAATAATAAAGAAAACAAAGAATACTAAGGCCAGGGCGTGACATGGATATGATAATGGATTGTCCTCCATCCCCTCTACATCTGCTTCCAAGTGTGAACTGACTGCTTGATTTATGGGACTTGGGAAATGATCATTAATTAATTCAGTTGTTAAGATGTCCTGTTCAAGGTCATTGTCCATTAGGTTCCCATAAATTGGTCTCACGCAGTAAATCTCTATAGAATCCAATCTGAATGGTGGTGAATGGAGTCATCAGGAAATGGACATTCCAAGACCTTAGGTATCGATATAATTTCGGAAATATGTGTCACCTCCATGTCTGTCAATTTTATGAATGGAATTTATGATTTATCCTAATAATTAGGCAGTAAGATAAACCTGCGTTATGTCTTCTGTCAAAACCATTAGACGTAAAAAGAGAGAACATATTAAAAACGAACACAGAGTCAGTGACACTCTCCTCTTGGATTTACATTTTATTATGGCTTATTGGTATAGATTCGTTCAAGATGAAGATCAAATATCTTCCCCTAAAAAGTGGAAAGGATTGTGATAAAAATGAAAGATGCTATCACCAGATTACAGCAGGTATCAAAGGGAATGTGAATCATTGCTGTATATCAAAACTTATTTGCTGAAGGTCTGAGAATAACATGCATCTTAAAGACAAAGGACATATCCTAGAGTGAATCGTCATTCATCAGTTAACTTCCAAACATACTTTGTACAGTAAGGTCACAATAAAACCTAAAATACATATAAAAGTGTTGGCCATTGTTTCACAACCCCGACAATGCAAATAACCTGAAAGATTAAGTCATTACACCAGGTTCTGTGGAGAGAATGGTCAGAATCTACTTCCCTGTAAGATGTTGAGGGAATTTAGGGGGATCTGCCTGGCTGTATCAAGCTAAGTTAAACCCTCTTGAGCTCAGTAAGTGTTAAGGGCTTTATCCCTCTTTGCAAATGGCCATTAGATTCCAACAAATCCTGCTCTCTCTGCTGTGTGGAGCCGACCCAGACAGCTTGATCCTCACCCTGGAGGGTCTGACCTAATGACGAACCAAGCTCCTGTTGAACAGTCAGGAGAATAGACCAGCCGTTTGATGTATTCATCTAACCAGTCTTGTCTTATGACAGAAGGATGCTGATCAGAAGCAGCATTACTACAGAACAACATTGTTTAAATTAGATTTATTTGTTTTACTCTTGTTTTGCGGAGAGTGTAGGTTAGGAAAATGCAATTCAAATGTCATTGTAATGAAAGCTGACAAATTATATGTGTACTGTGCTTCAAAGGAAATTGGTAAATACATTCCATGGGGACACGTGCAATCGGTTGGAAAGCAATTGAACAACAATGTAAATGTAAAAAGCTTAATTGGAAGTTCACGTTTCTCCATCTGCTTCATGACTTTGTAGTAGGGGTAGGGGTTTAGACAAATTGCATAGCCTGTGGTTGATGTTGGAGACAGAAGAAGCTATTAATTCAACTCAAGACAGAATAGATTTCACACTTGCTTTCTCACTTCTTTCTTAGGGTGCGTTCACATACAGTGAGCTCCAAAAGTATTGGGACAGTGACACGTTTTGTTGTTGTTTTGGCCAGTGGTGAAAAAAGTACCCAATTGTCATACTTGAGTAAAAGTAAAGATACCTTAACATAAAATGACTCAAGTAAAAGTAAAAATCACCCAGTAAAATACTACTTGAGTAAAAGTATTTGGTTTTAAATACACGTAAGTTTCAAAACTAAATGTAATTGCTAAAATATACTTAAGTGTCAAAAGTAAAAGTATAAATCATTTCAAATTCCTTATATTAAGCAAACCAGACGGCACAATTTTCTTGTTTTTCTTTATTCACTGGTAGCAAGGGGCACATTTCAACATTCCGACATAATTTACAAACAAAGCATGTGTGTTTAGTGAGTCTGCCAGATCAGAGGCAGGAGGGACGACCAGGGAAATTCTCTTGATAAGTACGTGAATGGACCATTTTCCTGTCTTGCTAAGTACTTTTGGGTGCCAGGGAACATGTATGGAGTAAAAAGTACATTATTTTATTTTGAAATGTACTAAAGTAGAAGTAAAAGTTGTCAAATATATAAATAGCAAAGTAAAGTACAGATACCCCAATAAACGACTGAAGTAGTACTTTAAAGTATTTATACTTAAGTACTTTAGACCACTGGCTTTGGCTGTGCATTCCAGCACTTTGGATTTGAAAGAATACAATGACTATGAGGTTAAAAAGGGGGACTATGTACGGGGGACTATGTATGATACAGTCTTATACTTAGCTATGCCCTCCCCGGATTTTGTGTTAAACGCTCTACAACAAAGCTTTCTTAGTGTCCAACATTCTTTCTCTGCCCTTTACCTTGTTCTGAACACCTCCAAAACAAAGGTCATGTGGTTTGGTAAGAAGAATGCCCCTCTTCCCACAGGTGTGATTACTACCTCTGAGGGTTTAAAGCTTGAGGTAGTCACCTCATTCAAGTACTTGGGAGTATGGCTAGACGGTACACTGTCGTTCTCTCAGCACATATCAAAGCTGCAGACTAAAATGTAATCTAGACTTGGTTTCCTCTATCGTAATCGCTCCTCTTACACCCCAGTTGCCAAACTAACCCTGATTCAGATGACCATCCTACCCATGCTAGATTATGGAGACGTAATTTATAGATCGGCAGGTATGGGTGCTCTCAAGCGCCTAGATGTTCTTTACCATTTGTCCATCAGATTTGCCACCAATGCTCCTTATAGGACACATCACTGCACTCTATACTCCTCTGTAAACTGGTTATCTGTATACCCGTCGCAATACCCACTGGTTGGTGCTTATTTATAAAACCATCTTCGGCCTCACTCCCACCTATCTGAGATATCTACTGCAGCCCTCATCCTCCACATACAACACACGTTCTGCCAGTTACATTCTGTTAAAAGTCCCCAAAGCACACACATCCCTGGGTTGCTCCTCTTTTCAGTTTGCTGCAGCCAGCGACTGGAACGAGCTGCAACAAACACCCAAACTGCACAGTTTTATCTCAATCTCTTCATTCAAAGACTCAATCATGGATACTCTTACTGACAGTTGTGGCTGCTTTGCATGATGTATTGTTGTCTCTACCTTCTTGCTCTTTGTGCTGTTGTCTGTGCCCAATAATGTTTGTACCATGTTATGTGCTGCTACCATGTTGTGCTGCTGCCATGTTGTTGTCATGTTGTGTTGCTGCCTTGCTATGTTGTTGTCTTAGGTCTCTCTTTATTTCGTGTTGTGTTGTCTCTCTTGTTGTGATGTGTGTTTTGTCCTATATTGTTATTTAATTTATTTTTATTTTTAATCCCAGCCCCCGTCCCCGCAGGAGGCCGTCATTGTAAATAATAATTTGTTCTTAACTGACTTGCCCAGTTAAATAAAGGTTAAATAATAAATCAATTAAATTGAAGTGAACTCTTGGGTGAAAAACTCAACTCAAACTCAACTAAAGCTCTCTTGCCAGTTCACTTCAAAATGTTTGTGATCTGAGTCCTCTGCATTCACTTTGCTATGTATAGAAAAGAACCAAGATCTTTTTCCAACATTTTTTATTTATTTTATTTATTCACCCTTTATTTAACTAGGCAAGTCAGTTAAGAACAAATTCTTATTTACAATGACGGCACAGTGCAGGACAAACCCTACCATCAGAACCTGTTATCGGACAGCCATGGATGTACCTACATACATTTTGAAAGGTAATAGTTTGTATTTAGTTACAAAATAAGACATACTAATTATAATCAAAATATAATATTTACATGTAAAAATTACTGGTAGCGGGATAAATAGCAGAAGAATAATTGCAGGTTTAAATAATGCTTAAATTGAAAATGTTATACTCAAAATCTTACCACCAACCTGCACATCATCTTTTTTTAGTTGGTGGCACTAATGAGAGGGGCTATGGCAGGGGAAACGGTCTTGCAGTAGCTTATGGTGCTTGGTGTGGAAATAATAAGTGAACCTGGAGAGCTTTGTGTTCACATTGCACTAAAAAAGGGAACCGAACTAGACTTCAAGTGAGCCGAACTCTGACCACCTCTGGAGATGTTCTCAGTTTGGTTCATTTCGTGGGCTCTTCTGACGGGTCTCTGAGTTCCTTTGGAGCATTCACAATGCACAGAAATGTAAGCGAACCGCACTGAGTTCCCCAAAATTGTCTGAAAGGGACCAAGTGTGAGTTCCCAGTTCTGCTTGAGTGAGGCGCCACTTTGTTAAATGGATGATGAATGACTTGTGTCTTGAGGAAATGTCACCATGGCCTAAAAGCCATAACAGTGGGTCCATAAATGATTTTAGCTGCTGGTGCAGTGCCTGAATGAATAATGTTCAGACATTTAAGATATTTTAGAGCTGGAAGTTTTCCTTGCTGAACAGACGAGCTGGCCTTTTCATTGTACTGCGCTCCTTGCCGTTAGACAGTAATTGGTTTTAATGCACAGCTAATTCCACTCTCTGGCAGGAGAAAGACAATAACCGAGCTGAGTGCTTTAAGTAGGTTGTTGATTAAAAAAAATGTATGCTTTTAATCAGTACAGTTACAGTTCCATTTTTATGTGTGGACATCCATTTTACTAATGGTCTCCAATTTGCTGAAGCAATTTGTAGATAATGCATCATTACCTCTCTCTCCACCTAAACTACTGGACAATGCCCTTCTCTCTGACTTTGACACGATAATGAGGAAGGAGAAATAGGATGTTTTTCATATCTATTGTCCTTGCAGTATCTTCACTCATCAGGCACACTCCACTCCAGTTAGACATCAGTCTGAGAGTGTGAGGGAGTAGCATGGACATGAGGAGAGCAGAATGCAAATGATTCCCTCTCCAAATTAACCTGCCCCCTCCCCTCGACCACACAGCCACTCTAAGGAACATTCCGGTGACTGTAGAAACCTGTGACAGGACCATTGGACCCATGAGCACTTCCATTTCCACAAATGAAATGGCCCGTCCTTCTCAATGAGGCCCAGATCCGTTCCTCTTAAAGAAGCTATTAGCTTTCTAACCAGAGGGAGCACAGTTGGAGGAGGAAGGAGGAGGGCTGGAGGAGACTGAGGGAGGACGGAGCAGGAAGGAAGAGGGAGGAGGCTGGGGGAAGCAGGAGGATGCTGAAGGAGACTGTGGGAGGCAAGAGGAGGTGGAAGGAGGCTGGAGCAGGGCTGGAGGAAGCTAGAGCAGGAAGGAAGAGGGAGGAGGCTGGGGTAGATTAGAGGAGGCTGGGGGAGGCAGGAGGAGGCTGAAGGAGATAGGAGGAGACTGGAGAATTGCTGGAGCAGGAAGGAAGAGGGATGATTCTGAATCAGGAAGGAATAGGGAGGAAGTTGAAGCAGGAAATAAGAAGGGGGAGGCTGGAGCAGGGCTGGAGGAGGCAGGAAAATGGAGGTCCTGTGCTGCTGAGACAGACAAGCTTTAGGCTACTCTCAGAGGGAGAAGCTGCTTGGGTGACTCTGTATGTGTCCCAGGCAGCCACCATTATACGCTTAATTTGCATACACAGGTACTGGGATTTGGATGTTGTTGTGTTAGTGAGACAATTTTATCTTACTGCATTGTGTGCCTCGAGGACAATATCATTTAGCTTCTCTACATGAATGGCTTTGCTATTGCTTTCCTACATTCCCATTTCTTTGGTGATGTGATGCTTTTTCTCTCCCCTCCATCTGACCCTGGTGAATAATGAGCCAACAATACTATCGATTACCCCAGGGCCCATACAGCCAAGGTCTACAATTCAAAGAGGGGTCAATAGTATCGTAACAACAAAGGTTAGCGCAACGGTAATAACATGCCCCATTTGCAATTAGATTGACTAAACAGTAGGAGAAAGACACTTGTTAAAGTTCACTTTGAGATAGTGTCATTCACACATCTGGGAATCAATAATTTTCTGTTCAATTGTTTCACAGTCTAACTGGCTAACTATAGTACACAGCCCAAAAGGAATCACAAAGTGAAATGCTGTGAGGAAAAACCTTTCTATAAATGTTACGTTTCTGGTTGTGGTTGAGGGAAAATTTAATTTCAGGCTGCTGATATTATTTAGGAAAAGGAGTCCATAGCCATGGCCAGTTCTGCAGTATTCAGATTGGGCTTGCTGGGGCAAAGTTAACATTATTTTTATGCATCTTGTGGGAATGTTTGATTATTCCTTATGCTTCTTAAACATCACTCTAAAATGAATTGGTGCTATTTATTCTCTCCAGAGTTTGTATTGAAAAGGCAGCAGTGAATATGTGATGTCGTGTTTTGGCTAGGGCAGAGGCATGGGGAAGAGGATTGCCTGGGTTAAAGCTCTACTCTGAACCCTGACTCTGACTCTGGTAAAAGACAGCGATGTTTCTCAGGGCCTGATGTCCATGATGAAGAGTGATTGTTGATCCGAGTCAACAAAAAACTGCCCAGTAAACAAACAGTGTCCCAGAATTCCCTCCAGGTTATGGCATATGCAGTGCTAGTTCTGCAGAGAGAGATAGCGTATGGTGAGTGTAGGCACGGTGGAAGAAGAGTCCGATTACAAATCCCAGACAGCAGGCAGTAAATCGGCAGTCCCTCAGCGGTTTGAGATGTGAACCAAGTCACACTTCTACCTGTATTTGTCAGACCCGGGGCCAGTCTGAATGGCTTGTCATGTGCGTGGGGGGATATGTGTTCTGACAGCGTTGGCGTTCTGTCTGCACATCTCTCCACTTTGTGTCAGAGGAGCTCATGGATGCAGACATCTAGATCAGATGTCCCGATGAACAGATTCAGTTCATTTCTCACAGGAGAACATTCTGTAGTATTGCTTTGGCTTCAGACCCTGTGTAGTGCAGTCTGGTCTGGCATACAGGATGGGAGCGTTCAAGACCATTGAATCACACCAGGGAAGTTATGGACACACTACAGTGGAGTTCTGCTTCACTGATGGTTATGACCAGTGGCTATGCAGAATTTCAAAGGGCTGTCTATTTCGAGACAGACAATTACTACAATTGTTACATAAGAGTTCTTACAGCTTTAGAAATAATACAATGAAATACCATTACTCTGTAGAATAGACAATAGAACTCAGGTAGAGAGGAATGGTTACATCATGCTACCTCTGGCACAGCATCAATCTAAGGTGAAGGCAAAGAACATTGGATTTGAACCATACTGGAGCTATTGCATTTTTGCCAGGACTACAGTAGCTGCAGTGGATATTTGGTCACATAGGGCTGTTATGACAAGGTGTAGACAATACTTTTAAATGACGCAAATGCATTAGAAGCAACATTCGTGAGACACAGAAAATAGTAATATGACGTCTTAAACCCCCACAGCATATCTAAGACTATAAATATGCCAGGTCGTGAAAAGCCATGGCCTTTATTCTGACTCTGTATGAATCAACCCCCAAAGCAGAAGTAAATGCAGCGCAGCAGTCTGGATGCTCTGGTGCTCTGTACAGCCTGCTGAGGCCTGTCTGTGGCCATTAACCTCTTCCTGCAAACAAACCCTGAGTCCTCACTGTTTCACTGTGGCTTCCCTTTAAACTTTAAATGCAGGTCTGAAAGAGAGAGAGAGAGAGAGATTGAGAAAAGAGAGCGAAAGAGAGAGAGTGTGTGTGTGAGAGAGAGAGACTGATAGGATAAATCAAAGACCCTGTGGAATCACAGACCATTTATAAGGATATTGTGTTCAGTTATAGCATAAATCATCCTTTGCCAAAGTAACTCTCCAGCACACAAACACAATTGGTAAAATGTGCAGTATAAAGCCACTGTTTAATCTTTTCTGTTTGTACTGTAGGCTAGTCTATGTCTGGAAGTTAGAAAGACCAAACCTTTCAGGGTTTTGCTACTGTCTCTGCAGCTAAACCTAAAACTTAATTACAAGTATATGCAGCTGGAAAATGTAATCGCTACGGTGGTGTCCCTTTTGGTTTTTAAATCCACTTCTTTCCATTCCTAGAGTGATTCAGAGAATATCAGAAGCTAGTGAGACAGTGCAAACCAATAGCCATGAACTGGACATACCACAGGCGTGTAACCCCAATTTCAAATGTTAAAAGAACCAAATTAAGCCAAGGTATGCCTGGACTGCCCTACAATATATTGGAACACTGGTGTAGGGGCTCTAACTCAAGATTACAGTTTGTACTGATTGCACATGTGAACATACTATATAATAGAGACGAATGATGCTCTGTGTCAGCCAAGCCTATTATTTTGTGGGCTGTCAAGTCAATTCAAGTAATGTTTTTTAATAGAATAGGGGATCTTCCTAATGACTGTGAATTGTACAGTGCATGCTCGCTCCTATTAGTGGAGTCATTTTGTCTCAGAAGAGGGTAAAGGAACTGCAAAATACTCCACAGAGAATTATACATTCACAGTCGATATCTGATGATTAAAGGAAAGGTAAGCAGTGCTCTGTGCTCAGTTTAATTATTGCTAATAGTTTCAGGCCTGTGAATTATTCCATATCCCTTTGTTTCAGCTTCAGAGCTTTGAGCTTTGAGACACAAACACAACATGTCCACACAGACACCTGTTTCCGACCTCTCCTCTTGGCTGATCCATCCAAACTCCCATGGATCCAAATGTTCTTCCCCAGGTTTCCCAGCCTTATCCATCTCTCTAATGTCTCCTTCGTCTCACCTCACAAACTTTGTCTCACCTCACTGGCTGTGATTGGATATACCTGATTGGACATACCTGTGGCACCAAATTGGGTGTCGGCCTTCGTTTACACTGGTTACTGGTGACACTGGGATATGGAAGAGACAGTGTCCCTTGCTTGTCTGGGGAGCTTCTGCCAATGCCTTACAAATGAGGGTGGGTGTAGTTGATGTATGGTCTAATGCAGTTTTCTGTGGGTTCCTCTGTCTGAGAGAGAAGAGAGCTACATTATGTCTGCCTTATATCACTGTGCTTCCAGGGACTTCATTTAGAGTCATGTAGTGAAGCTGTAGGCTGATGGAACACTGTTTTAGTGAGGAGAGATGCATCACCTTCTCTGAGAGAGCATTGTTTTAGTTTGTTTTGTGGAGGGGATTGTTGTTGGATTTCAATCTACTGACCGGTGAGTGTTGTACCACACTGTTGTAAAACATGAGAAAACATTCACTTTGTGTTTCTGTATTTCACCCTGTAGCCATGCAAATTCAGTTAAAATCTCTAGGGTGGTCTCGCTAAAACAGTCTATGATCCACCTCTATACAAAATCCATATATTTTATTTTCTAAATAAGACATCAAGGTCAGGGCTACACTTTCAAACAACTTTGCGTAGTAAGCAACTCTACAACAAGCCTCTGAGCCCAATTGAGGTTTTTAATAGACGAAGCACCCAGTCAGCACTCCCCACTTTAAAACTCTGACTAATGAGAGGAAGCAGTGCACTCTGCATCCGGCCACAGCACAGAGCACTAGCATAGTGACATCTCAGCAGACGCAGCATCAGGAGGTCAGCGGCCTAGCACACAGGAAACAGAGCAGGGAGCTGCCCGTCAGCTTTTGATGTTCTCCCAACACAGAGGAAAAAAACACAGCAAGTGCTGTGAATGACAGCTGAGGACTCGTTCGCTCATCAAAGCCTCAGTCTGAATCCCTAACCATATCAACTGGGCACAGAGAGCACCTGTCTGGCTGTCCTAATGTTAGAGAGACGCTGGCCCAGAGCCCCTCTCTCTGTCTGTCTGTCTGTCTGTCTGTCTGTCTGTCTGTCTCTCTGTCTGTCTGTCTCTCTGTCTCTCTCTCTCTCTCTCTCTCTCTGTCTCTCTGTCTCTCTCTCTCTCTCTCTGTTTCTCTCTCTCTCTCTCTCTCTCTCTCTCTCTCTCTCTCTCTCTCTCTCTCTCTCTCTCTCTGTCTGTCTGTCTGTCTGTCTGTCTCTCTCTGTGTTGCTTTGAAGTTTAAATTAGATTGGACTGCTATATGAAAGCAGAAAGCTCAGATCGTACACCAGAGACCTTTTAAAGCGCAGAGGGCATGCAGGAGGTCGGCGGGTGTCAGAGTGCATCTATTTCACCAGACGCATAGTTCAGAGAGGTCCACGTTACACTATCAGCAGGGCACCGGATCAGGACATGGTCCTCTCAGACTTGTTACTTCTGCTAAGTGTATGGACTTAATGCCAGAGAGTTAGAGGATTGGTTATTGTTCCATGTGATTCAATCTGGATGGTGGAAAATGTCTCAAAATTGATAGTCAATATCCACCCTAAGGGCAACTGGTGAGCTAAGAGTCAGAGACGAAGTTCAGATATTCAGTGGTGCGAATTTAGGATAAAAAAAATGTCAACAGCCATATGCAGTAGACTGCACACAACTGTTCTAGTGTATAATGTATGAACAATCTAAAAAACATGACTAAGCATGCCCTATTACATTTTGGTTGTAACTACTTCACACAGCATGATAATTCAGTCGTTAGGGCAGGCTGCTTAACTGCTACAAGGACACCACAACATTGGCTCAGACATACAAGCCTATGGCCACTGGGCAGTGTTCAATGCCAGTGGAACAATACAATTTAGAGATAATCCTTATCCCTGGATTACTGCTAATGATGTGTGGGCTTCCAGTTTCTCAAACTATAAATGGTGTTCCTGTTGGATAGAAGAGGGAGTTTGTGTTGGATGGAGGGAGGTGCTTACCATATGTATATACTGTACTCTATACCATCTACTGCATCTTGCCTATGCCGTTCTGTACCATCACTCATTCATATATCTTTATGTACATATTCTTTATCCCTTTACACTTGTGTGTATAAGGTAGTAGTTGTGGAATTGTTAGGTTAGATTACTTGTTGGTTATTACTGCATTGTCGGAACTAGAAGCACAAGCATTTCGCTACACTCGCATTAACATCTGCTAACCATGTGTATGTGACAATTAAATTTGATTTGATTTGAGAGAGAAAAATGGACAGAATAGAAAGGACAGAATTAAGGGTTGCCCTGATTAGGCCTACAGTTGACTAGTTACTTGTTACTTACCGAGGCCCTTATTCTATAGTTTATGTAACCTAGCACCATGTACAACTGTGGCTGACGGCCACTGAAGGTCTTTGGCTGACATGAATGGGGTTCTTTTCAGACTTTTCAGGATGGCTTTGATCAGTGTTTGCTCCTTGACTCCTCCACTTCAGTACATAATTCCCTTTTTGTCCCATATATTACTGTCTCCTGTTCAGTTCATAATGTCTATAATATTATTTTCTGCCAATAAAAGATGTGTGCAACGCTGATGTGTGATAAGATCTAATGAATTAGCCGTCCCACCTCCTCCACTTGCAAACATTTATAGAGAGAAGTACAAAACGTCAACACACACAGTGATGTCCTCATTTGATTCCTCCGTGATGACATCTGTCCCCTGTGCTGCTGGGGCTCTTTCAATAATGCAGGTTTGTCGTTCCGCCTCAAAGCACACACTCACACACACTAACACGTCAGTGAGTGACAGGAATCACCATGTGATTGACAGCGTAAACATGATGCGCTCGGTGCTACATGACAAAGCCGGGAAGAAATCAAGGCGTCCTGATGGGCTCGCTCAGTCCCCCGGAGAGAGGATGTCAAGGCTAGTTAGCATTTAACAATCCAGGCCCAACACCTGCTGCTACTGCTCATCCAATGATCTTCACTAACAACCCCATCAACTAGCAGAGGGCTTGTCATGTTATACATGACTGGGACGGCAGGTAGCCTAGTGGTTAGAGCGTTGGACCGAAAGGTTGCTAGATCAAATCCCTGAGCTGACAAGGTAAAAATATGTAGTTCTGCCCCTGAACAAGGCAGTTAACTCACTGTTCCTAGGCCGTCACTGTAAATAAGAATTTGTTCTTAACTGACTTGCCTAGTTAAATAAAGGTTAAATACATCACTCAGCATTTGGTCAAACTTGCCATTGGAAATGGAGAAGCACAAGATAAAAACCCACTGGGTACAGGCGTCAGTTCAACGTCTATTTTGGATTTACATTTGGTTGAGTTGTCAACTAACGTGAATTCATCAAGAATTCACCATGACATTGGATTTAGGTTAAAAGTCGGGTGAAGAAAAGACAAAATTATGTTGATGACTTTTTGCAAATCCAATCAGTTTTCCACATTGATTCAACTTCATCACATTTAATTGTTTTTGTTGAAATGACGTGGAAACAATGTTGATTCTGTCACGACTTCTACCGAAGGTAGCTCCTCTCCCTGTTCGGGCGGCGCTCAGCGGTCGGCGTCACCGGTCTACTAGCCATCACCGATCCCTTTTTCCTTTTCTGTTTTGTCTTTGGTTCTTTTTCACACCTGGTTTCATTTGCGTTCATTTCTGTGTGTATAATTGTAACCTGTTGCCTGCCTAAGTTTGTGCGGGATTAGTCTTTTATTGTGATGTGCTCGGTTAGATTCTACCGTTATTTGTTTTCACGGATTCTTAAGTGTAATCGTGTCGGAACTTTGTTTGTTCCTCCGTGCGTTTGCACGGGTTATCTGTTGTCGAGGGCGTTGTACTTTTTCGATTGTGCCATTCCTGTGTTGGTGGACTTTCTTATTAAAACATGCTTCTCAGACATCCCTGCTCTCCTGCGCCTGACCCCTACACCTACGACCTAGACGCACATTATCACACATTCAACCAGTTGTTTTCAGTGGGAAGTGACCTATGTCTATTCCTAATGAACCGTGATCTTCACTACACTTACCCCTTTGTCGTCTAGCTACCTCACAAGAAATCCATTGCCTGAGGAGAGAGCACCTACATGTCTTCATTAGTGATGCGGCACTCTCCCAAGAGGGTAGACTTTAACTTTGCTCTGAGTCAGTTTGTTTTGTGACCTCAATTTGCACTGCTCGAGCAAATGTTCCTCGTCTAAATAGGTTTGACATTTCAAAGAAATGTGTGTTTATTCTGTCAAAAGGGACCCCGTAGAATGGGTTTGTTAAAGCATCGACATGAAACAAATGCAGACTTCCATAACATATATATTTCCATTCTGCTTCAGAAGATACACTTGATAACTAAGATTAATTTAATGGGTTCATGCATGCAGTCGGTTATCCTCCAAAGTTTGTCTCTACCCCTCTCTGCCCTTACCCACATGTACAGTACATACTGTATTACCTCAATTACCTCAGATATCTCGTACCCCTGCACATTGACTCGGTACTGACTCCTTGTATATAGCCCCATTATTGTTTTGGTTGTGTTACTATTTCCTTTTTGTATTTAGCAAACATTTGTCTTACTTTGTAACTAACTCTGCACTGTTGGGAATGGGCTCATAAGTAAGCGTTTCATTGTAGTCTACACCTGTCGTATTCAGCGCAAGTGACCAATAAAATTAGATTAGATTTTTATTTGAAAAGGTCTCGTATAGCTACCAAAATGTATCAGATTCAATTAGTAGCATAAATCAGAAACAGGTATAACATACAATGCCTCATCTACACATGATAGTGTCATTGTTGTTCACAGTGCTTGACTTGGACTGAAATAGGTTCCGGTACTCATTTTGGGTGCAGGTACTGTTTATATTTAGGTGCAGGAGCTCAACAGTACTTTTGTGCCTATATTCTGTAGGAGGAACAGGAGCTCAAATAGTATAACTTTTTAGGTGCCAGTGAGCTCAAGTCAAGCACTGGTTGTTCAGTTAAATAATATCCCCCATGCACATGGGTCAGAACACTAATAATCTGTTCATGTAATTCTATCCCCGCTCATGGGTCTATCTTTATTGTGTTAATAATTCAGAGACTCAAAAAGCATCAATCAAATGGGCTAAATCATTAAATTGTCGAGAAGTCGGAGCCAGGAGAATCCTCACAATTGATTTTCTTCTCAAGTGTTCCTGCTATGCCTGTACTTAGATGCTATTACCGCTCAAACCCATAGGCTATTAGATTATCAAAGACCATGGTGACCAGATCAGGAAATACAGTACATTTCTCAGGAAAATACTATTGTTGTTCAATCCTCCCATAGCCGCTTGGTTACGATTTATATTCTCAAAATGGGATTTTCCTTTAGAATTGCATTTAAATATACTCACCATTGCTACTGGGTGTTCAGTCAAAGACAAAGTGTTATTTGCACACACTGATTTGTAAAAGCCTCACTTCAGGGACAGAGTTTCCTCTCGTGTCCTTGTTCTCTGCTGCCCACAGAGAACATGGAGATAAGTGACAGCAACAAATTGGTATGAGAGATGAAGTGGCAGACACAAGGACGGGCAGGCAGGCGGCAAGCACCGACTGTTAGGCTACCCTGAAAGCTTTTGTTTCACAAAGGCCTGTCACAGACTTCTTGGTCACAGTTCTCAAGTTTTACAAGCTTTCCACAATATGTAAAGAGTTTTTTTACAGCAAGCTAGCTAACCACCATACCGTGGTGACTACAAAGACACTCACTCAAGATAAATGAGTGACATCATCTGTAATATTGTCAAACATTTATATGAATATGCTATATTGATCTTATATGTATGTCATTCGCTTTATAGGTCTAGGGAGAAATGAAAACAAGTTCATCTGAGTCACGGTGAATGCAGCAATGACAGTGAGGTACAGCTGTATTAGAACAATTTTACATTTACCCTGACCCCTGGGTGCCTAGAAATGACTGAGGTAAGATTTAGGAGTGAAATAGGGCAAAGTGACCAGGGGCTTGGAAGATCACTCTCAAATAGGCCTAGTGTACAATATTTGGTAAAAATGTCCTTTCCCCCTTGCAGAGATGGCGATGCATTAGGACAGAGGCAGCAGTGTTCCTTTCCTGTCTAAATGTCTCTACTCTATAGAAAACCCCCATGCAGTCATTATCACTGACATGATGACCTATCTCCTAAAGAGATCCTCTTGACGATGGAAATTTCCTCAGATGAGGCCGATAGGAGTCTGATGAGAGTTCAGGGACTGAGGATCATGGGAGGTCAGTAATTAGACGCTGATCTACTCTGACCACATGATGTCTGGCTGCTCCTTGCACTGCTGATATGTGACTCACCGCTCACCCTGACATGTGAGTGAAAATGTGAGAGGCAATGGTACATTCAAGAGCAGACTGTGTCCTCTCCTCAGAGTATTGTCAGTGCTCTTCTTACTGTATACACCAGAGAAATGGAGTGGAATTGCTGCCTCCACCTGCAACTCCAACTGAAAAAGAGGGGCAAAGGGATTTTCTCCCAGGTGTTAGTCCACTACTGTTATCATGTTATTATTGCTACATTCTGGTCACTGGGAGAGAGCAGAGCACAATTTGTACAATATTTGTGAATGCAAATTTCGCATTATCTCATAAAGGGCCATAAATGGTAAAGACCTGCAGTATCAGCAAGAACCACAAGCTATAAGCACAGCACTATCTATACATAACATTCCAGTAGCATGCAACTGACATGCAGCTGTCTCCGTGCATTGTTGGCCGGTTACTCGAAGTCTGTTGATCAGGACGAGAGTTCATTGGATTGGATTAGAAAAATGGATGAACCCAAAACTGTACTTGACAAGGCTTATCAATTGGTTGTTTTTCCTCGACATAAAAAAGCAGTTTAAGATTCAAACAAATACATCACCCATCCAGCACAGATTAACTGGACAAGCATCTTTATATATCTATGTGGGACGAACGCAGCTTAAGTGTGCGGTTGTTCCTGCATGATGCAAAGCGACATTCAGTACTAAAACGCCTCAGAGATAAATTGCAGTTTATTTGCCAAAACTTTAGTCTTATTTTGATTTTATTACAAGAGACCCCTATGATGTATTTAACATTGCTTGGGCGATGACTGAGAAGGGAAGGAAACATTATATACCAACTAAACATGTGCCCTCAGCAAGTGAAGCTTTCTCCTATTTTCTAACCTCATGGATGTAACTTATGTCTCATACTGTAGGTCAAGAACAATGTTTCTCCAAGTCAAAATGATTTCCCTTTCTACTTCATTCAAGCAAAGACTGTGGTTTTCTTCACTACACAGGGTATTTTTTAAGGATAATCCTGTCAGGTTTAGCCTGGCATCATGTCTACAGACTGGTAGCTAGTGTTATCTCGCTCTCTCTGTCCTATATTTTTATTTCAGCAACCGAGAGGACTTCAAAAATGTTCAACTCATTCAACTCTTGGATTAGGGACTTATGAAATAAAAGATACCATTAAGATTCAATGTCCTTTGCTGTAGCATTGTCTCACTAACTCAAGCTCAGTGATAAGTTATCCTTATTTGACTCCTGACTGCCTGCAGAGAGAAAGGGCCCAGACTTTTGTTCCAGGGGACCCAACTATGCCCGTTAATGCTATTACCTCTCAAATCCCCTGTGACATCACAGACGATTCTCTTCACATATTAATTTTCCTGCCTGTTGTTTCTCCTTGTTTCCTGATTATTTTCCACAATCTGAAGCAATTCTTTTGAAAGGCTCACATCTGGCCCCACTGAGCTTTCCCAGCATGCAGCATGATGAGAAAATTAAAACATGTCCCCTGCTAACTCCCCTCGTTGGTGACCTAAAGTGTCTGTTCCTCCTGTCTGAAGGCCTCTGTTTCCCTCCATTCTCTAGGCTCATTTATTGTGAACTTATCTGATGCCAGTGAAGTCAGAAGAGACTGGCCAAGGGCAGGAAATGTAATATCCCTGTTCCACCTTAATCTCATCTGTGACCACCCATCCAACGGGTCAACAGAATGGGGCACAGACAGTAATGAAAAACAAACAGACATTCTCCTCTGGGTCCATTTACAGCTTAGAACAAGATGACGTAAAATTCAGAGCTCTGCCTCTGATATTATTATAGACGTATGACTTGCATGTGAATTTTGAATAAAAAAACATATCTCTAAACATTGCAACAGCAGTTTAGAAGTTTGCCAGGCTTCCAAAATACACACACACACACCACACACACTGAGCTATACTGTCCAAAGAGGAAATTGGAGTCCATCCCCCAAAGACCTACCATGAAGACCAATAAAACTGCTTAGCTATTCAAACACCCTACACAGATCTCTTTAAAGGTGTTAGGGAAGATAGTGTATAAAGTGAATTAGTTCTGTATGCCAAACGCAGCGCCGTAATCCCTGCAGACGCACAAAAGGTACACAGAGCACCTGCCTCCTTCCTGTTGCCTTTTAGTTTTGCACGCTGTAATAAGCTGTGAGCTCATTCATGTGGAGCTGTGTGTTTGTGTTTACCATTAAGAGGATCCATTTCAAATCTTTAACACCTCCATATAAAACGCTAGTCCACTCTTAATAATTAATATGCACAATGTGGAGACGTTTAGAAAAATGACTCCAGCTCCTTGAGTTTATTTATTTAATCTGTGCCTGTGGCCTATAAACTGTGTGGATTGTTCATGCATGCAGAGAGGGGATTAGTCCCATGAATTACTCTATGAATCACCCCACCACCACATTCCCTAGCTAAGAATCAATCGGTTGATTACTAGAGGGACTCATGGGACCCCAGAGCTTCCATCACAGTGTAAGGGATGCCATAACCCATAATTAACCTGTAAGAGTCCCATCAAAGTATTGATCATGGAGATTGGCCATCACTGAACATTTTCTGACATGATAACGGAGTATGAGTGTTCTCTGGGGCTCAGATGAAGGAGAGTTTCTGCAGACCAGCAGCCAGAGGAATACAATTACATCAGCACTGTTCACATCAGTAGGACTTATCAAGTATCGTATTGTCAATAGTGTAAAAAGTACCCAATTGTAATACTTGAGCAGAAGTAAAGCTACCTTAATAGAAAATTACTCAAGAAAAAGTGAGAGACCCAGTAAAATACTACATGTGTAAAAGTCTAAAAGTATTTGGTTTTAAATATACTTAAGTATCAAAAGTATTTTTTTATTTTGTATTATTTAATCTTTATTTAACTAGGCAAGTCAGTTAAGAACAAATTCTTATTTACTATGACGACCTACCAATAGGCAAAAGGCCTCCTGTGGGGACGGGGGCTAGGATTAAAACTAAATTAAATAAAAATACAGGAGAAAGCACACATTATGACGAGACAACACAACAATACATAAAGAGAGACCTAAGACAACAACATAGCATGGCAGCAGCACATGACAACCCAGCATGGTAGCAACAGAACATGACAACAGCATGGTAGCAACACAACATGGCAGCAGCACAACATGGTAGAAGCACATAACAGGGTACAAACATTATTGGGCACAGACAACAGCACAAAGGGTAAGAAGGTAGAGACAACAATACATCACGCAAAGCAGCCACAACTGTCAGTAAGAGTGTCCATGATTGAGTCTTTGAATGAAGAGATTGAGATAAAACTGTCCAGTTTGAGTGTTTGTTGCAGCTCGTTCCAGTCGCTAGCTGCAGCGAACTGAAAAGACAAGCGACCCAGGGATGTGTGTGCTTTGGGGACTTTTAACAGAATATGACTGGCAGAACGGGTGTTGTATGTGGAGGATGAGGGCTGCAGTAGATATCTCAGATAGGGGGGAGCGAGGCCTAAGAAGGTTTTTATAAATAAGCATCAACCAGTGTGTCTTGCAACGGGTATACAGAGATAACCAGTTTACAGAGGAGTATAGAGTGCAGTGATGTGTCCTATAAGGAGCATTGGTGGCAAATCTGATGGGCGAATTGTAAAAAACATCTAACCGCTCGAGAGCACCCATACCTGCCAATCTATACATTACGTCTCCGTAATCTAGCATGGGTAGGATGGTCATCTGAATCAGGGTTAGTTTGGCAGCTGGGGTGAAAGAGTAGCGATTATGATAGAGGAAACCAAGTCCAGATTTAACTTTAGCCTGCAGCTTTGATATGTGCTGAGAGAAGGACAGTGTACCATCTAGCCATACTCCCAAGTACTTGTATAAGGTGACTACCTCAAGCTCTAAACCCTCAGAGGTAGTAATCACACCTGTGGGGAGAGGGGCATTCTTCTTACCAAACCACATGTCCTTTGTTTTGGAGGTGTTCAGAACAAGGTTAAGGGTAGAGAAAGAATGTTGGACACTAAGAAAGCTTTGTTGTAGAGCGTTTAACACAAAATCCAGGGAGGGGACAGGTGAGTATAAGACTGTATCATTTGCATATAAATGGATGAAAGAGGGTCCTACTGCCTGAGCTATGTTGTTGATGTAAATTGAGAAGAGCGTGGGGCCTAGGATCGAGCCTTAGGGTACACCCTTGGTGACAGGCAGTGGCAGAGACAGCAGATGTTCTGACTTCATAGACTGCACTCTTTGAGAGAGGTAGTTAGCAAACAAGGTCAAAGACCGCTCAGACACCAATACTCCTTAGCCGGCCCACAAGAATGGAAGGGTCTACCGTATCAAAAGCTTTGGCCAAGTCAAAAAAAAAAGCAGCAGAACATTTCTTAGAATCAAGGGCAATGATTCAAGGGCAATGGTGACATCATTGAGGACCTTTAAGGTTGCAGTGACACATCCATAACCTGAGCGGAAACTAGATTGCATACCAGAGAGAATACTATAGACATCAAGAACGCCAGTCAGTTGATTATTGACAAGTTTTTCCAACACTTTTGATAAACATTGCGAAATAGAAATAGCCCTATAACAGCTAGAATCAGCTTGATCTCCCCCTTTAAATAAATAAAGGATGAACCATAGCTGCCTTCCAAGCAATGGGAACCTCCCCAGAGAGGAGAGACAGGTTAAAAACGTCAGAGATAGGCTTGGCGATTATAGGGGCAGCCTTAAAGAAGAAAGGCTCTAAATCATCTGACCCAGATATTTTTGGGGGGTCAAGTTTAAGGAGTTCCTTTAGCACTTCGGACTCGCTTTGTAGCGGGGCAGGGGAAAAAGAGGGAGTAGCATCGGGGCTAATGGGTGGGAGATGAGGAAATGTTGGACGGGCAATGAGGCACGGCTGAGTCAAATAGGAATCCTCACTTAATGAAGTGGTGATTAAAAAGATCAGCCATGTGCTTTGTCAGTAACAACCACATCATCAACTTTAAGGGACATGGGCAGCTGTGAGGAGGAGGGTTTATTCTCCAGGTCTTTTACAGAAAACACCAGACTGATAACTATCAGGATTATTTGGGAGGATAACATCGAGGAGAGTAGCCTTTTCTGGGTGTTTGGAGTCATACTTTGTGGGATTGGTAATAATCTGAGAAAGATTTAGCGAGTCCCATTGCTTAGGACTTGGTCAGATGGTTTAAGCATGTTCCAGTTTAGTTCACCAAGCAGGATACATTCAGACTTAGTGTAAGGGGCCAGGAGAGAGCTTAGGGCAGGTAGGGTACAGGCCGGTGCTGATGGAGGACGATAACACCCAGCAACAGTCAACAAAGAGCTATTTGAAAGTTTAATGCTTAAAACCAGCAATTCAAATTGTTTGGGGACAGACTTTGTGGAGACAACCTAGCACTGAAAATGATCCTTGGGAAAGATTTCCACTCCCCCAAGATCTGTCTTGCCAAAAAAGGTTATAACCAGAAAGGTTAACATCAGTATTCAAAACACTCTTTCTTAACCATGTCTCAGTAATGACCAACACATCTGGATTGGAGCTGTGAACCCACACTTTCAGTTGATCCATTTTAGGTAATAAGCTTCTAGTGTTAACCCGCAGAAAACCCAGGCTTTTACGAGAGCAGAAATCTGTGAAACAGATATCAGAGCACAAGTCAGAATTGGGGCTAGTAACAGTAGATTTCCAGATATCATCAACAGTAATACAATAAAAGCCCGGCAGAGGACAGGGAGAGCTCTGCAGTGTTGAGTTATGACATTTGAATGTGCATTTGATGGCAACAAGATCATATTATACAGCAATTTCATCAGGTAACATGATTACAAAGCCAGCGAGAGGTGGTTAGAATAGGATGGGAGGCCAAAAGTCAGTGTAACCAATAGAGAGTCAGAATCCAGAGTGTGGGAACAAACATAGTCTGTCCCACAGTTGGGCAAATAAGAAAGTTCATAGTCAACAAAGCATGCAGGAGTCATGAGGAAAATAGCAAAATGCAGAAGAAGAGAGGGGGGGGGGGGGGGGGGTACCTGTACCAGACAGGGGGAGACAACCAGAGCAGAAGGTGAACAGAACACCAGGTGGAATCCAAGCAGCAGTGCAGCAGTCAACGGGAGTAGGTGTCGCACCCAAGCTTTTATTTCTGGAGGCAGATTTCTTGTAGAAAATGCCAGTGGATGGACTGAACAGCAGGAGGGGGCTTCAAGGCCTCTGGATTTGGGTGGGGTAGCCTGCCATGTGTTGCGCTCATAGGCTTCGACACCTCTCACTTCACACCTCAGTGCTAATTGAAGTTGTATCTAGTCTGTCTGGTCTGTCTCACTTCCAGGTTACATGGTGTATTAATCTTTCCAGATCATTTTGTCCAAAATTAGGTAATAGATTTGGAATTTTGATCTGGAGTGAATGTTATGCTGTGTAGGGTAGCATTCTTTATATGTCCCTGCCAAAAATTCAAAGTTTATCTAACTCCAAATCGATCTTTTTGTAAAAAACATGTTGAAAAATGTGAAAACTCACATGCAGCTGTTTCTCTTTCTCTCCCTTCACCTCTGTAGTAAATGTAATTGCCAAAATAAAAGTATAAATAATTTCAAATTCCTTATCTTAAGCAAACCAGACGGCACCATTTTTTTTACAGATAGCCAGGGGCACACTCCAACACTCAGACATAATTTACAAACGAAGCATTTGTGTTTAGTAAGTCTGCCAGATCACAGGCAGCAGGGATGACCGTGGAGGTTATTTTGATAAGTGTGTGAATTGGACAATATTTCAAACCTGTTAAGCATTCAAAATGTAATGAGCACTTTTGGGTGTCAGGATAAATGTATGGAGTAAAAAGTACATTATTCTCTGTATGAATGTAGTGGAGTAAAAGTAAAAGTAGTCAAAAATATAAATAGTAAAGTAAAGTACAAATATAGTGCAGACCTATTCAGACCCCTTCACTTTTTCCACATTTTGTTACGTTACAGCTTTATTATCAAATGTATTAAATTCATTGTTTTACTCATTAATCTACACACAATAGCCGATAATGACAAAGTGAAAAGGTTTTTAGAAGTTTTAGCAAATTTATAAAATATAAAAACATAAATACCTAATTTACATAAGTATTCAAAACCTTTTGAGAATTTCCATTGATCATCCTTGAGATGTTTCTGCAACTTGATTGGAGTCCAACTGTGGTAAATTCAATTGATTGGACATGATTTGTAAAGTTAAACACCTGTCTATATAAGGTCCCACAGTTGAAAGTGCATGTCAGACCAAAAACCAAGCCATGAGGTCAAAGGAATTGTCTTAAAGCTCCGAGACAGGATTGTATCGAGGCACAGATCTGGGGAAGGGTTCCAAAACATTTCTGCAGCATTGAAGGTCCCCAAGAACACAGTGGCCTCCATCCTTCTTAAATGGAAGAAGTTTGGAACCATCAAGACTCTTCCTAGAGCTAGCCGCCCGGCCAAACTGAGCAATCGGGGGAGAAGGGACTTGGTCAGGGAGGTGACCAAGAACCTGATGACCACTCTGACAGAGCTCCAGAGTTCCTCTGTGGAGATAGGAGAACCTTCCAGAAGGACAACCATCTCTGCAGCACTCCACCAATCAGGTCTTTATGGTAGAGTGGCCAGACGGAAGCAACTCCTCAGTAAAACAAACATGACAGCCTGCTTGGAGTTTGCCAAAAGGCATCTAAAGGACGATGAGAAACAAGATTCTCTGGTCTAATGAAACCAAGATTGAACTCTTTGGCCTGAATGCCAAGCGCCACGTCTGGAGGAAACCTGGCACCATCCCTACGGTGAAGCATGGTGGTGGCAGCATCATGCTGTGGGGATGTTTTTCAGCGGCAGGGACTGCGAGACAAGTCAGGATCGAGGGAAAGATGAGCAGAGCAAAGTACAGAGAGGTCCTTGATGAACCCTCAGGACCTCAGACTGGGGCGAAGGTTCACCTTCCAACAGGATATCGACCCTAAGCACACAGCCAACACAAGACAGGAGTGGCTTCGGGACAGGTCTCTGAATGTCCTTGAGTGGCCAAGTCAGAGCCCGGACTTGAATCCAATCGACATCTCTGGAGAGACCTGAAAATAGCTGGGCAGCGATGCTCAACATGCAAGCTGACAGAGCTTGAGAGGATCTGCAGAGAAGAACGGGAGAAACTCCCCAAATACCGGTGTGCCAAGCTTGTAGCGTCATACTCAATAAGACTCAAGGCTGTAATCGCTGCCAAAAGTGCTTCAACAAAGTACTGAGTAAAGGGTCTGAATACTTATGTAAATGTGATATTTCAACAACAACAAAAATTACAACAAAAAAAAGCCTAAATCGGTTTTTGCTTTGTTGTTATGGGGTATTTTGTGTAGATTGATGAGGTAAAAAAAAAACAACTAAATCCATTTTAGAATAAGGCTGTAATATCACAAAATATGGCAAAAATCAAGGGCTATGAATACTTTCCGAATGCACTGTACCCCAAAAAAACTACTTACTGTATGTAGTACTTTAAAGTGTTTGTACTTAAGTACTTTACACCACTGCATAATGTAGTTTAACAAGCATAGTTTAGTTAAGTACAGTTCTGTGTCTGGCAAGACTTTTTAGTTTTGTAATATTCCTCTCTAGCAAGGGTTGAGTCACATCCATGTTTGCAGGCTATAGTTCAGATTGCGTCCTTGGTACTTAGACAATAGACATAAAACTTCCTACATCCGTTCACAGTGAATCATTGTTCTCTCTGTAATGTAAAGGTCAGACTATAAATATACAGCACCCACTCCAGTGTAAGGTATGTTGATTAATGGACCCTGTCTCCACTGGCTTAGGGCAGTTTCTCTGGACCCCGCAAAGTCCAGGTCTCTGTCGGGCCTGGGAGGCTGCTAGTGCTAGTTGCTGCAAAACGAGGCCTACTAGTTTCCACCTGTGATGGTGTTTCGTCAAACGAGGACGAGGGGGTAGCTTTGCTGATGTGGTAATTTGGCACGAGCTTGATCAGATAAAGCTTTTTTTGCGGCGTATTCGTACACCAATTGGTCTTGACTATTGTTTATCCACCTTGAACAACTCACTCACTCTCCATCCGAGTTCGATCCGATTCACCTAACTTTTTTGAACTTGATAGGCAATTAGGTGATGAGGCCGAGGCGGGCCGCCGCCGGCGCCGTTGAGAAATAGGCTAATTTGATTCATGGAAACTATATTGTCTGACTCAACTACTGTAGATTGAACAACACACGAATTTTGACAATAACCCTCCTTTTTAATTTACATGTGGAAATTAAAAAGGAGGGTTACTGTCAAAACTATTTATAAAAAATACTGTATATATATATACATTTTAGACATAAATATGAGATGACAGGCGCCAAGCTTAATGACAACACACTGCTATGTCACTGCGGAAGCAAGGTTTCCATGGTTGGCATCCTCGGCCATTATTATACCTGTAGTCAGAGATTGTTTGAGGATACTTTGACCACAACATGTGAGATAATCCTATGTTGGGAAATACAGGCATCTACTGTATGCACTGTCAGGACTAGATGTAGTGGGTTAAAGTGGATGGAGTATATTTGCATCAGCAGCATGGGCTGGAATAAGCATAAAATTATTTAGACATTAGCACTCTCACGATTTGATGGCCTCAAAACCTAAGGGCCATCTGTCAGCCATGTCTGTCATCAGAATGATTAAAGACAGAGAATATCATATTAATAATATACTGGTCTAAACGCAAGGAGAGTTGCCATCTGCTTTCTATACGCTTTGATTAAAACGCTAATGCCATACCTTGAAGCAGGAAAGCTTAAGGCCAGTTACCTTGTCATGAACTGTGCAGGGGTAGAACTTAGTTAAAAAGCACTTCAACTGACCTGGAAAAATCCAAGTCTATGTTTTTTTAGGATAGTCTGAAGACTGATTTCCAAGACACATACTGTAGTGTAGATAGATATGGCAAGGTTAAATGAAAGGAATGGAGGCTGGGCTGGAGTGGTGGGGTTGACATTAATTCTGATGTAAGTGAAAATAATCAGAGCCAGATGAAAATAAGCATTGGCATTTTACATCACATCCAGGTAGCCCTACAAACCTCTGCCTCCACACTGTAGTAAATCACAGATGCAGTGGGCTGTATGCCTGTTAGCTGGGAGGAATGGACCACATTGATATTACTGTATAAGGGCCTGACTCATTCTCGCATGAGTGTGAAGCTGATGAGATGGAGCAGCAGAGGAGACCAGTGGTTGTTTGTCATGTCACCTCAGGGCTTACACTGGGAAGAGGGAACGAAAAACAAATGGATCCCATCTTGCCATTACAACTCTCCTTCCGTGGTCTCCAACTGCTCTTAAATGCAAGTAAAACTAAATGCATGCTATTCAACCGATCGCTGACCGCACCTGCCCGTCCAGCGTCACTACTCAGGACGGTTCTGACTTAGAATATGTGGACAACTACAAATACCTAGGTGTCTGGTTAGACTGTAAACTCTCCTTCCAGACTCACTTTAAGCATCTCCAATCCAAAATTAAATCTAGAATCGGGTTCCTACAAAGCATCCTTCACTCATGCTGCAAAACATACCCTCGTAAAACTGACCATCCTACCGATCCTCGACTTCGGCGATGTCATTTACAAAATAGCCTCCATTACTCTACTCAACAAATTGGATGCAGTCTATCACAATGCCATCCGTTTTGTCACCAAAGCCCCATATACTACCTACCACTCCAACCTGTACGCTCTCGTTGGCTTGCCCTCGCTTCATACTCGCCGCCAAACCCACTGGCTCCAGGTCATCTATAAGTCTCTGCTAGGTAAAGCCCCGCCTTATCTCAGCTCACTGGTCACGATAGCAGCACCCATCCGTAGCACGCGCTCCAGCGGGTATATCTCACTGGTCACCCCCAAAGCCAATTCTTCCTTTGGCCGCCTTTCCTTCCCGTTCTTTGCTGCCAATGACTGTAACGAACTGCAAAAATCACTGAAGCTGGAGACTTATCTCTCCCACACTAGCTTTACGCACACTGTATTTATTTATTTATCTTGCTCCTTTGCACCCCAGTATCTCTACTTGCACATTCATCTTCTGCACATCTACAATTCCAGTGTTTAATTGCTATATTATAACTACTTCGCCACCATAGCCTAATTATTGCCATACCTCCCTTATCCTACCTCATTTGCAGACACTGTATAAAGACTTTTTCTACTGTATTATTGACTGTATGCTTGTTTATTCCATGTGTAACTCTGTGTTGTTGTATGTGTCGAACTGTCACGCCCTGACCTTAGAGAGCCTTTTTATGTCTCTATTTGGTTTGGTCAGGGTGTGATTTGGGGTGGGCATTCTATGTTTTTGTTTTCTATGATTTTGTATTTCTATGTTTTTGCCGGGTATGGTTCTCAATCAGGGACAGCTGTCTATCGTTGTCTCTGATTGGGAACCATACTTAGCTATCCCTTTTCCCTCCTTTCAGTGTGGGAAGTTAACTTTGTTTGTGGCACATAGCCTTAAGCTTTACGGTTGTTTTTGTATTGTTTATTGTTTTGATTGCGTCATCCTCATAAAAGGAATATGTACGTTCACCACGCTGTGCCTTGGTCTACTTCATTCAACAGCCGTGACACAAACTTGTTTTGCTTTATCTTGGCCAGGTAGCAGTTGTAAATGGGAACTTGTTCTCAACTAGCCTAGCTGGTTAAATAAAGGTGAAATAAAAAATAAAAATCTTGATTATCAAATATATTTAAATAACAATGCCCTCTATGTTCAAATGTGATGTGATTCTAATGGGATTATAAAGGAATACATTTAATATCAAATGGTAAGCAGATGGTATTACATCTTCTAATTGTGTTTGCATAATGTCTTCCCCTACTGATCCTTACAAATTCCCCATCAACGCAATTGTTAAAGCCTTTTAATTCCCAGAGATGCTGAGGCTGCTTGGTGCTCTCTACTTGTGGCATCCTCTCTCTAATCAAGTTTGTAATCAAGGCCAGCCACACAGCGGGCCAGTAATTCATTCTCTTCTGAAGAGGCAGGGACTGTGAGCGTCCCACAACGCAGGTTGAGAGGGCAACTGCCACCTCCCTGCTGTGACATAAATATGTTGGTCAAACTCCTTAAGCAGTGCAGACGTCTGTCAGGGGCAAAGAACTGTCATAATTATCTGCCTTTAATCCGGTGTTGAAAACACAACTGGCCTGCTGGGGCAACATTCCCTGCC